>NC_041020.1:44558550-44861580 GCF_004193775.1 Glycine soja
AAACTCTGAAACCCACCTGAGACCAAACCCCCTCTTAATCGTGACACTGATATTGAAATGATTTTGTGAGATTGTTAGATCTGGAACTTGTGACTTCTAGTAATTGGGTGTGATTCTTTCTGCTTTTGCTCCTGGATGCATTTGTCCTTGTTACCGGATGTTTCATTGCCCTTCCCTATCCCTTGGTTCTGTTCTTGATTGCCCTTGATCTTGTTTATGCTCTTTCAACTGGGTGGTGCTAGTTATGTACCAATATTTATTTTAATATAAGGTGAATATCTTATTAAATTCTTAAATTGTCTTATTGGTCACTTAAATATGAATATACTATTTTTTATTATCAATGGGTGATTGTTAAGGAAAAGATGTAATCCTAAGCAAATTTTAGAAAAATAAATTTTTCGCATGTTTTGAAGTGAAAAGAAAACGTAATGGGTTGTGCAGTGAAAAGAAAGTATATTTAAGAAAGAAATGAAAAGTAATAAATGTTGTAGCTTTTGATCTTGAGAATTTAAAAAGTGTTAATGATGCAAATAAAAATGTTGGATCTTGTCAAATGGCATTGTCAAAATCCACATGGCAAAAGGTCCATTCTGGCCAATTCCTCGTATATATAATATAGATTAGTACATAGACAAGTTACATACTTACATGTCAATATACGTGTGCAAACACTTGGGAGTAATCTTCAACTAATTAACTGTGCACAGCTGCACAAGCAGTTCCATCCAAGTATACTTGGAGTAATCTTCAGCTAATTAACTGGTGCATACAAATTTTCTCTGCAGTTGGTTTGGTTTATATTGCTGATATTGGAGTTTGTATCTGCTTATATTATAACTTTTTTTTGGCTTATTGACTTGATCAGCTGAAAGATGAACTTTGCAAGGAGAATTTACAGCTTGCAGGTATTTAATTTCTTTTATTTAATTGTCGGCCTATAATTAAATTGTAGTAGAGCTTCTCAAACTATTGCCTTTACTACAGAGGAAAATCTTCAAAAGGAACCTCGTATCATGGAACTTAGGAATCAAGTAAGAATACAATCCTATGATTAGTATGCTTTTTTCTTTTCAATTTATTGCTGACTACTGACTTTTTCTTCTTCCTCCCATGGAAACAGTGTAGAATAATTCGGACAACCGAGTTAGCTGCTGCTAAGGAGAAACTAAATGAGCTTGAGAAGCAGAAAGAAGACATGTTGAAATTGAATTCCGCAGCATCCCTTCTCCAAAGGATTCAAGGTATGACTTGAAATTTTAGTTTGCTGCAGTAGTTCTGGTTATCTCAATTTTATTACTATTGAAACCATGGCTAGGTCATAAATATGATAAACTATATAATATTTTTGCAGAGTCTGTGAATAAGACCGACGAGGAATCTGAAAACTTGCACCACAATCTCCTTGACAGAGAGATTGACCTTGGTGCTTTTTTGCAAAAGTACAAGAAGCTACGTACCACTTACCACAGGAAGACTCTCGTACATCTTGCTGCCAAAACATCAACAGTATGAGCACTGACATGAAATATTAAGAAATTAAAACTGGTTTTGGCAAGTATGTATTTGATTTTTGGTTCATTATTGTCAATAGTTATCATTGGTCAAAGATACTTGCCACCAAATTACATAGAGTCACAGTCGTTGGGATAGAACCATCTACTACAAATTAGATTGTTCATATATGTGCAGCCTGAGATTGTTCATTGTGGTGACATTGTCGAGTGGTTTCATGCCACTTGGAATGAGGTATGGACTTGCATTTACTTTTCTAGTTTGCCATCGGCTATCTTCAACTTTATTTGTATGAACTCTGAAGTGTGCTGTAGCTTATGAGATCATCATCGCCGATATAGGATTTACTGTTGTGTTGTAAAATGTAAAAAATGCTGACTTTCTTTTCTTTGGGAGCAACTACAAGTTTTTCAGAACCCATTTTATGTTCGGCCGGACTCAGCATTTGTGTTGTTATATATGTAAATAGTAGATATTGAACTTTCTTTTGGAAAAAGAAAACTAGCGTTTAACAAATTCAATTTGATGGAGAAATAGATATAAGAATTTTTCATCATGTACGAATGGGGCACAACTTGATTACACATATCTTGAAAAGTTAATAAATGAGAAACAAGAATAATAATTTATATTGAAACAAGAGAGAGCATTCCCATTACTTAGTAATGGCCTCCTTGTCCTTGGCGATTTTTAGGTTCAGAATCATAGCCGTCAGTGTCGGGCTTATCGCACATAGGAGTGGTGTAATAGAAAGGGTTGAGCACGTATTTGATCAAACTGCGATACACTGACGTTGGGTAGTTGAGCTTGACGCCAGACTTTCCACCACCAAAGTCAGTGAGGATGTTGCAAACATTATCTGGGGACGACACCAACCTCACTGAACATCCTTTTGTATCCAATTCCTTGCCATATACATACTTTTTCACAGTCAAATCGTACTGCCCCAACTCATCTGTTGTATCACTTGTGTAATACACAACCCTACTTCTCTTGTCCATGCATGTTAGGGACACCTTAACTCCTGGTAGTGCAAGAACAATTAGTTACGAGCTGAGGTAAATATGAATATGAACATGCAATGTAGGAAAAGATTACAATGACAATGCTAGAATACCTTTCATAGGCTTTCCATCATTAACCCATTCGTTCCAGCCCTTGGTGCAGTCCTGGCAAAGCACTTTTCCTCCCACGTAAATGACTCCCGATTCATCCAAAGCAGAGGAACAACCCACTAGCATTGAGGCAATAATGATCATCAAAGCTCCTGTAAATTCCATCTCTCTCTCTCTCTCGATTCACAAGGATATATGGCTGAATGAAGTATATATATATATAACAAGCAATGTGCTTGAATTGTTGACAAACGTGCAAGAGCACTAGTATCGGCTCAGGACGTGCAACCCATTATTCAATTTTTATGATATAATTAATCGGTCGTATGAATCAATTATCATACTAAATTGGGAGTTTTCAACTCGCCGAACATCACATCAAACCGTTAACTAAGGCAATTTAAGGAAAAAAATATTATTGGCAACCATTTTTACTCTTCACACCATTTTTTAAAATTTCAAATACCCAAACTATTCTCCAAACTTACACACTCCTTTTTAAAAAACCTTTTCCCCCCATACCAGTCTCATCTCAGTTTCTCTCCTTCATTGCTCCTCCTTGTCTTCCATTGTTTTTTCCATGTAAGTTCCCGAACTTCATTTCTTCTTCAATGATTTTTTTTTTTTGTGTGTTTCACCAATTTTACGAAAATTAGTTTTGTAAAGTATGACCACATTACAGAAATTGCCAAGACTCACTATAGAAAAGAAATAGCATATAGTTTCTGTCAAATCAATGACACACCAAAAAAGGCATGGAAATGCTGCCAAAAAGGATAATGAGAACTCACATGAAGGTGTATGAAGTAATAAAAAAAATAAAAAATATTGATAGAGTTATATATATATTATCATTGTATTGTACTCACATGTTGCCTCTTCGTTGCAAGAGTCTAAAGCATGTTTATGGTCTTGACTAAGATCTCTATTCAATAAATATTTATGTTTTTCAATTAAGAAAAATGAATTAATAATACTTAATTATATATTATGTCAAAATTACTTTTGAATGATGATAATTTTGGATTACCTAATGTCTTCTTCATTCATCATTCACAGAGACAGAGACATAGGTAAATCAATTATTATTTAAAATGATAATCTATCATTTATTTAATAAGTTTATTTATACAATTTAATGCACATTTGTGGCTATAAAAAATATTAAATAAATAATATCTGCATTTACAATCTTCAGATTTTTTATACCGTTCTTATATACTTATATATATAATAAGTTCATTAATTTTTATAATATATTTTTAAACAAATACCAAAAATAATTTTTAATTAGATGATATTATAAAAAAAATTAACACTAACTACCTCACGAGTGTTATATATATATATATATATATATATATATATATATATATATATATATATATATATATATATATATATATATATATATATAGTTTGTTACAATTATATAAATTTAATTTAAATAAAAGGTAAACTTTTACATTATTATAGCCACAACATGAAAATTACATCCCATACTAAAACACAGTGATAAAATAAGTGGAGCAGGTCGCATGGAGGAATATGCGAATGCAATGCAATGCAATATGTAGCTTGCACCCAAAATAAGGAATGAATTGTTTGCATGTAAAACACAAGTTGATGCCAATATCTATAATACCATGTTAAAACACATTGATTCCAATCCAAGTTAAACAAACAATTAGGAGAACCTATACTCGATCGGAAGAAGAGAGGAGATCGAGGAAAACAACACCACCAGGTCACCTCTCTCTCTTCCTATATACGTTAATTGTTTTCTTCCTCCACGTAAACTTGCCCTAATAATATCACCAAAATTTAACCTAATTTCTGAATCCTACAACAAATGAAACTCTTGGAAAAGGATTTCGCGGTGAACCAAACCGGAACTGCGAAGCTCGTGGCCGAAGAACCCGACGACGTGTGGCTCCTCTACAACCTCATCCTCCCCGGCGACATCGTTTCGACCGACACCACCCGCAAGGTCCACCTCGATTCCTCCGCCAAGAAGAACACCGCCTCACGTGTGAAACTCACCCTCGACATCAAAGTCACGTGCCGTGACTTCCACAAAGACTCCTCCACTCTCCGACTCCACGGCCGCAACCTCCAACCCAACCAGCACGTCGCCGCCGGCTCCTTCCACACCCTCACCCTCGAACCCCACAAACCCTTCCACCTCCGCAAGAAGCTTTGGCAAAACGACGCCGTCGAAACCCTAAACGAATCCACCGAGAATTCCAATCCCAATACCAATTCCCCCGACCTCGCCGTCGTTCTCTTCCACCCGCACCATGCGGAGATTCACCTTATCGCACAGGGAGTCGCCACGCGCTGCACCAAGATCGAACCCTCTTCAAACTCCAGAAACTCCGTGTATTTCCGACAGGTGTTCGCGGCGTTCGTGAAGCGCGTGGATTTTAAGGTTGTGAAGCGCGTGGTGATAACGAGCGAGGAGTTTCGTAGGTTTGTGATGTCTTTTTTTTTTTAATCCATAAAATATTAATTTGTTAGAATCATAATTTTTTTTAACAGATATAAAGAGGATCGAGTCCCACAACTTTTTTTTTTTTTCTTTCATCTTAATTATTCAACTCATACTATATCTCCTCCACACAGGTTTGTGATGTCGGAAGCGAGGAAGTCGAGGATGCGGTCGATCGAGGAGAACCAGTCGCGAATAATGGTCGTTGCGGGCGGTGATAGTTTGGAGAAAGTGATGGGTGACCGGGCGGTGATGGAGTTGGTGAAGGACAAGAAGGTGGCGGCGTTTAGAGAGTTGTGGGAGATGGTGTGCGACGATTCGGACCGCGCGTGTTATGGACCTGCGGAGGTGGAGCGTGCGCGTGAGATGAGGGCCATTGAGACACTTCTGATAACCGATGATCTTTATAGGAACGAAGATGTTGAGACGAGAAAAAAGTACGCGAGTTTGGTGAAGTCGGTGAAAGAGGGTGGAGGAAAGGCTTTGGTGTATTCGTCGATGCATGTTTCTGCACCGCAACTCGCTCAACTCACGGGTGTTGCGGCAATTCTCAGGTTTCCCTTGCCTGAACTCGAAGATGTAAATGGGTGCTGATTTATTGTACATATTGGTTTTAGTTATTTGTTTGTCATGTTTAATTAATGTCTTTTTAATTTCGCCAATTGTTGATTATATAATCTCCGGATGAAGCCAGGGAGAATGTGAATTGTCGTTGCTACAGCATGTAATTATCTGGGTTTGTGTATATATGTGTTCTAAATATTATTGTTTGCATTGTGTGAGAAATTGAGAATGCGAGTTGGAGAAAACTCAAAAAATAAATAAAACCATTGTCCTTCTCAATCTCACGAGTCGCCATTGTTCTCATGCATAATCATTTTAATTTGAATATGATCAATAACCAAGTCTCCATCAACGGGTTTAGAGTTATATATGATATATCCATTATGTTGGAACCAAAGCATGAAATGGAAATACACAAAGAAACAGTCTTAATCTTAATGGGGTTATGCACTTATGCTTGGTCTCCCTTTTAATATTATTTCCCATGTTTAGAGTTTTATTTCTATGGTACAGTATCTTATGTGTACGCTTAGTAGTGGAGGTTGAGGTAGAAATTTTAGGTTGGACTTTTATTGCCGCTGCTGTAAAAAAAAAATACTAGCTATTTTGTGTATATATAGCAATCAAGGTTTAAATATCGGTCATGATTGGATGATGATTTCGTTGTGTTTGTTGATACTGAGATAAATTAGACAAATGCGACCGATAAATTCTAATTTTGATCGCGTTACAGTTACGTATAACTAAAAATTCTTGATATTGCCATCCAAATCACAGTCACGAACCATTTTTTAAAATTAAACCTTGAGATAGCGCAATAAAATTTGAAACTTTTTGTTTGGTAAAAAAAGCAGAGATGGGACGCCAATTTCCTATTAATTAAACCTAGTTTTGAGGCTTGCTTAATTATCCTAAATCCCGAATTGTTACAAAATAAAGAAGGGTGGGATATGGAAATTGGATTGCCGTGATTACTAATTAGCATTCCATAATTTTGTGCAGAACTAGAACTAGACTTTTGAAATCTTCTGAAGTTTACACGTACAAAACTTGTGGCAGTGTCTTGTTCCTGAAATAACATATCGAGAAATGACGATGGCTAAATATCAAGAAAAAATAGGCGTCCTTTAACTTGTGCTTTATATTGAAGTATTGAATATGTCTATCTCTCCTTTTGTCTGAGTGTTTGATTTTGTTGTTTTTTATTTTTATTTTTATTTAGGTGAAAATATTTTTTCAAATGGATCAAAAATTAAAAATAATTAGTGTTTTTAATTGAAATCATGAATTTCATTTTTAATAAAATGAAAATAAAGTGATATGAAATATAATTTTAAGTAAATCTAAAAATATATTTTCTTTCAAAAACGTTTTTAAGTGTTTTTATTTTCTGAAAGCAAGAATTCAAACCAAATATATTTTTAAAATTTTAATCTTTTGAAAATGAAAAATGATTTTGAGAAAATAAAAATAGAAAATGAAATTAGTTGCATTGTATTATCATTTTGAAAAAGTATTATGAATTTAAATAAATTAAAAACTGCTGTGTAGGAATTTAAAACAAGTGTCTAAATATAGATATCTGAGAGTTAAATTAAAGAATTAGAGAAGTGTTAAATTAAACCAATTAAATGAGTGAGTTGTTGTTAAATTAGATTTGACTTAGTAAGGAATTAATTAATTGGGTGAGATGTTTTTATTTCTTTTAAAGCCCAAAATAAAGCAGCCATGGTTGTGAGAAGTGTAGATTAGATTTTGGTGTTTTTTTTTTCTCTCTCTTCCATGCTTCATGGGTCGCGAGTGCAGTTGGCACAAAGTTATATTTTGAATCTTTTATTATAGAAGGAAAATGATATATAGTACAGTAATATATTTTAGATTAATTATTTTTATTCAACACAAAAATTATCTAAATTACTCCAAGTCAAAATTAATATCTCAACATAAAACTAAATATATAAACACTTATTTAAGATTAGACTAACTAACGTTATTTTAAACAGTCTAACGTAAATCTAAGCAAAAAGAAAACAATAACTGCAGTTATTTTCTAATTTTTGTGGTCCAATCTTGCCCGATTCTGTGTCATTGGTCAGCAGGAGCTCATCATTCTCATAGTAGGTTTATGACATTGGTCCATTTGCGAGTCAACTAAGGCGCATTCTTTCATTCGATCAGGTTTAAATTAATTCAAACAAATCAATTGAATTAGATTCTTTCATATAAATGGTATAATTAATTAATCGCGTGTTTGTTTTAAATAGACTATGGTTAAAACAGAAAAATGCATTCCTCAATTGACGTTTTATGGGTCAAAAGAATTGTTCTTTTGATAAATAAAAAAACGAAAGGCACGAGTTTTTGTGAGAAAATGGTATTAGCTAGATGTATCAACGTGTTTGGATGGATATGCATCCTCATAGATATAATGTGTAACTTATAAACAACTATTCAATTAACATGTTTGAAAACTTGCCTAAAAAGCATGTTTGAAAACTTATTAAGAATAGAAAAATTATATTTGAGATGTAAAAATTACATTTATTATTTTCTAAAGTGTAATTTAGAAACAATTAACAACTAATGTATTTAAAATTTTGTTAACAATGCAACATTTACGTCTTATATATGACAATTATAATTATTAATTTTTGAAAATCACATTTAAAACATAAAATCAAACACACTAAATATTTCCCCTCAAAAAAAAAATCTACATTCTTTCTCAATGTTGACACAGAAACAGAGAGTAAACGTGCGTGGTAGACGCACTACCAAACACGCGCTTTAGAGAAAAGATATGAAAAAAATGGTGAAAAAGAAAAATAACAGACGTAAAAAGCAAAAGAATAAGAGAAAAAATGAAAAGTAATGAAATAAAAAGAAAAGAAAAATAAAATAAATGTTTATAGTTATCGGAAAAATAACACGAGACAGTCCAATCCAACACATTCAGCAACTGCAATGCAACAAGAGGCAGTGGCATTGGCAATTTGGGACATCCTTTCTTGGGTACTGTTCCCGTTGAAATTTCATGAAAGAGAAAATGTAAAACTCAAAGAACCCTTAATCTGCTGTAATTTGTTTATTGTTAGAAAAAAAATCAAAGTTTCCTCAAAATATTAAATTTGTGTTTCCTCACGTCTCTTTCTATCTTTTTGCTTCTTTTTTTTTTCAATCTTGGTAATTGGTATGCTCCACAGACAAATTGAAAATTTCAATCAAAGTTTGCGCAAGGCATGCATTAATGCATAGTATTCCATAATCAACTTTGCTAATTGCTACATTGTGCCTGTGATTCACTGATCAATCACATTAAGATTGGTAAGTGAGCTGTGAAACAATGATTTGGTTAACGATCAAACTGTGCTGCCTCAACGATGAACCAAAAAGAGCAGCGTTAAACGGTCACTTTCATGTTCAAGTGGGGATCCCGACATGTCCCACTCAGTGAAGAAAAGTACATGTATAAAAAAAGATAAAGTCTTTTTCTAACTTCTATTTTTAAGATATTGGTTAATGAATTAAAAAAAATATTTATCATATAAATAATAAAAGAACATAAAAAATTATAAATAATATAATTTTTTATCTTTCAATACATTTTTAATTAATATTTCTAGGTACTAGTTAATATTTGTGTGAGGAAAAATTACATTAAAATTATGAATGTTTATTTATAGAACGAAATCAGATTTTTTTTTTACATTCTTATCATTAAATTCTCTAATTAAATAAGACGTTTTTTTTATAACATTAAATATTTTTTATGATTTTAATTGTTTCTGAAGTAGTTAAAATAAAACTAAAATTTTAAAATATGGCATTTTATAATTGGATAACGCATAAAAAAACTTCACATCGTTAATACATATTAATTGAATTCATTTTTATTCAATATATGTGTCACATATTTTAAAAATGATTCTTAATTATGTTTTTAATTTTTATAATCTTAAAAATATGTTAATATTTTCATTTAATTCACATAATATTTTCTGAAAATTTTGGACTAATGACATATTGTACTTCTAAAATGTTTGAATTTATTGATGTGGATATTCACGTCAAATTGAAAGCAACTTTATATAGCTTATACATTTTTACTAATTTTGATGTAAAAATAAGGATATACACTGGCTTTTAATCAAATACAAAAATGATGGTTACTCTTTTAAAATATAAAATAACTATTTCTAGTTTTGTGAAACCAGTAAGTTTTGGATCTATGTAAAAATTATTATTTTTTGGTCTCTAACATTAAAAAAAAAATTTCAAATATTTTAAAAATAAACCATTTTTTACAAAGATCTCTTGAATAATATTCACACAAAATTAATAAGTTCAATTTTTAGCATGCATAATTTTTTTTGAAATATTTGTGGTTTTTAATCCAGAAAAAAATATTATGTTTGAATTTGAAGAAGAAAAAAGTACAAAATTAATAAGTCATTTCTAAGTAAGATCTTATGTTTGAATTTGAAGAAAAAAATACTTAATAAAAAAATCATTAAATTCAAATTTTTAACATTTTCGTAGTTCATTGTTCCATCTTTATTTTTTTATTTATATAAATATTGTTTCAGTTAAGACTTAACAAGTCAGTAACAAGAGACCCAGTCTCTTTTCTCTCTCTATTGTTTCTCTCTGTAAAAGACTCAATGCAGCAAGTGCGTCGTCGTGGTGATTGAGGAGCGCTGAGCGAAATGCGGGGTGGTGTTTCCCTGTTGTTGGCGTTAGCCTCCGTGGCGGCGGCGGCGACGGTGTCGTGCGGTGGTTTGGCGGGGACTTTTCTTCCTCTGGAACGGGCCATTCCTCTGAACCAGCAAGTGGAGCTGGAGGCGCTGAGAGCTCGCGACAGAGCACGCCACGGTCGAATCTTGCAAGGTGTCGTCGGTGGCGTCGTAGACTTCTCCGTCCAAGGAACCTCCGATCCTTACTTCGTTGGGTACGGGTAATTCTTTTTCAGCTTCGTTTTTAATTCCCTCCTCTTTTTCTTTCTTTCTTCTTCTTTTTTCTTTTTTATTATTCTTCCATTTTCGTTACCCATTTTCTGGTTCCTCTATTTGGTAGAAGAAGAAACAGAGAGGAGTAGCCTCAATAGATAGAGTATTTATTTGAGATCATAATATGTTGGTGTTATATCTTATGATAATAATATTAACGACTGGGAAGTTATAACTTTAGAAGTAGCATATAGAACCTGTTTGGGTAAGCTTATTTAGAAGCACTTCTAATAGAAGAAAATAATGAGATGAACTTCTCCATAAGCTAAAATAAACTCTCCATTGGGTAATTTGTAGAAGTATATACTCTTCTTGGGGTTAATCTTGGTTTTCTTTTTTCAGGTTGTATTTTACGAAAGTGAAGTTGGGATCCCCTGCGAAAGAGTTTTACGTTCAGATTGATACTGGAAGTGACATCTTGTGGATAAATTGCATAACTTGCAGTAATTGCCCTCATTCTAGTGGATTGGGGGTGAGAACTTTATGCTTTTACTTCTTGTCGTTTAATTTAAGTGTTTAGCATTTCTTTTTGTGGATGAGAGTATATATAATGGTTTGATCCTCTTGTTGGTGTTTTTGTTATGCACTCTACAGATTGAGCTTGATTTCTTTGACACGGCCGGCTCGTCCACTGCTGCGCTTGTTTCCTGTGGGGACCCGATATGTTCGTATGCGGTTCAAACTGCGACAAGTGAATGCTCTTCTCAGGCTAATCAGTGCAGCTACACTTTTCAGTATGGGGATGGAAGTGGGACTACTGGTTATTATGTTTCTGATACAATGTATTTTGACACGGTCCTCCTCGGACAGTCTGTGGTTGCTAACTCTTCATCCACCATCATTTTTGGGTGAGTCCTTATGCTTTTGTCGGTTGGGAACATATAAAGGGTCAGAGGAGCCTAGTTTTTTTGGTGAAGATTATGTTTCGAGCTTCATTAGTAGCAAACATTGTAATATTATAATATTGTGGATCAAGCTAACAGTAACTGCATAAAATTCCTGTCAAAATGTAGATTTTTATTTTTTTCTTTGAAAATGGAGAAAAGGTAACATAATATGAGCTATTTATTTTGAGGTTGCTCACTATTTTACCTATACTTTCTGCTGTGATAGTTTGCTCATTTACTCCCTTGTTTATGTTAATATGGATATTGATTTTAATGAACTTTTTTGGATGATTGTTTTGGGAACAGGTGTAGCACCTACCAGTCTGGGGATTTGACCAAGACAGATAAAGCAGTTGATGGAATTTTTGGGTTTGGCCCTGGTGCTCTATCTGTTATATCACAATTGTCATCACGGGGTGTAACACCCAAAGTGTTCTCTCATTGCTTAAAAGGAGGAGAGAACGGAGGAGGCGTGCTAGTTCTTGGTGAAATTTTGGAACCAAGTATTGTTTATAGTCCACTTGTCCCATCACAGTATGTTCTCTCTTCTGCATTATTTTTCCCTGTTTTCATTTCTCTGTTGGTGGATATGTTATGAGATAATCACTGTGTAATTTGGTATAACAATTTGCCAGCCAGTTACATTGCAACAAAACATTGACATCTTAAAAAAAAAAACTAAATAATCATCATTTTGTACCCCTAGCTTAATGAAGTTTCTGACTTGTTGCAATATATCAATCTGTGGGGAATGCTTATAAAATTCTCATTTTTAACCTTGATTGCAATTTTCTGAAGGGTAATGACTTCTATTTCATTGCATTTAGCCAAGTATGTTGATTTTGGCCGTATTCTTGTTATAAAAGCAATGGCTTTGGAAGTTTGCATATTCGAGTCCATGCCTTTAGCGGAGTAGAAAACTTTCTTGGTTTGTCAAATTGTTGCCCCTTACCCAGATTGTTTGTTTTCATGAAGGGCACAGTTACATGCCATATCCTTGGTAAATGGCATGAATCAACCAGGAAGTGGTAAAACCATTTTCAAATTTTTTTGTCGGGTTTCAAACCCTGCAAAAAAAATATTTTTGTTTGTTGTGATAAATTTCTAAAAATGATTATAAATGATAATACACAACAAATTTGTTTTAATTTAATGAAATAAGTTTTTAAATTGAATATAATAGGCAGTGTTGCCTACTCAGTTGACAAATACCAGCAGTTCTATATCTCAGTATATTGCTGTGTTCTATATATTGCTATGTATTTGACTAATTTCTTGATCAAATTTCAGGCCTCATTACAACTTAAATCTTCAGAGCATTGCTGTCAATGGACAACTTCTCCCAATTGATTCAAATGTATTTGCAACAACTAACAATCAAGGAACAATAGTTGACTCTGGCACAACATTGGCATACCTTGTTCAAGAAGCTTACAATCCTTTTGTCAAAGCTGTAAGTTTTCTTTTACTTAAAATTTTGTAGCACTACAGTCTGCTGTGGCAAAATTTATCATTGAAATTTTTTAGGAACATTGGCTTTGTTACCATATATTAGTGAAGATCCTCACTATACATTGATGAAGTTATAAGGTGGGTTGTAACTTTATGCTATTGTTGGAAGAGAGGCTGAGTGTCCATAAGTGAACTTTATTATGGAATTTGATTCTCAGAAATGTTTGCTAGACAAATTGTCGATGTAGATTGGATTATGTAGTTTTGTTCCTTAATTACTTTATTTAGGATTTTTAATTTCATAATGAAGATTTTATATTTAGGATTATTTATTGTCATTTACTATTCTAGGATTTTATTATATTTTAGATTGTCTTATTCCAACTCCGTATAGGGAGTAGCCAAGTAGGTGTAGATTGTGATGCTGAAGAACACTAGCAAATGAACCTGAGGCATGTGATGACATTGTCCTAGGACTTATCCGTGCGATACGCGCCAGTCCCCTTGGATACAATAGGTGCTTGGTGTAAACTGTGGTATCGGAACTAGCAAGACAATTTTTCTGTAACCCACGAACTCAAAGAAAATTAGGTTAAGTAAGGAGGTGGTGATTGATTGTATTATTGGTTTTGGGCAAGTTGACTATTGACTTTGGCTAGAACCTTGGGGCGTGGGATTTCATTGCATGATTTTGGACTTATTGCAGTTTGTTGTCTCCAGCAAGAGTTTTTGGGCTTCCATCCCATTTTGGACTCAATTCCATTCCAAATGCATTTTCTCAAACTTTAAAACTAGCCTGATATTTTTATTATTTAAGGTTGAGCAATTTGTGTTAGATATTGAACTTCTATTTTCTTTTTAGCTTTTTTTTATTTCCTCGAGAGTTTTTGTTACCAAAATCCGGTATCCACCTAAGAAGTCAAAATGATAACACCAAATCTTCATTCCATGATACATGGGCGTTGATTAAATGCAAAGACTACTGTTACTGTAGTGTTGTGTTATCAGATAGATTTTGAACTGTAATGGCTACCTATATCCTGATGTTTCATTATGCATTGGACAGAATGAAATTGAAAATTTCTTGTAACAATTTTTTACCCCAAAAATATATGATGAAGAGAGGCATAAAAATTCTTACTTGGGCTTATCTGTCTTGTATTTTATATTTTTAAGAAATGATGTATCATGTACTGATATTGAATATCTAAATGACTGTGTAGATAACTGCTGCTGTGTCACAGTTTTCAAAACCCATTATTTCAAAAGGAAACCAGTGTTATCTGGTATCAAACAGGTTATTTCAATTTAACCTCAATTTTGAAACAAAGATCTTTAAATTCTTTCATCATAAAAAATGGTTTCCCCTATTTCAGTTTCTGAGGATCTCAATTGAATTTATGCTTATTCAGCGTAGGTGATATATTTCCTCAAGTCAGTTTAAACTTCATGGGCGGAGCATCTATGGTTTTGAATCCAGAACATTACCTCATGCATTATGGTTTCCTTGTAAGTATGTCTATCATTAGTTTGATCACATTATTGCTTCTTTGTATCTTGCCTAACTTGGAATAATTCTTTTGAATTGCTTATCACCGATAATAGTCTGATGTGTGCTACTTTGATTTCACAGGATGGTGCTGCAATGTGGTGCATTGGCTTCCAAAAAGTGGAGCAGGGATTCACAATTTTAGGAGGTTAGAAGCTGGAAGAATTATTTAAACAGACTAAAATCTGCTAAGAGTTTGAAGAAAAACTCACTTTCTCAAAATTGATTATGAAATGGGCTCTTTAGTAAAGTAGCATAAAAAATCTTCAGTGATGAATATGTCTTGTCTTCTATGGTAGTAAACAGTATTCCATTGTCCTTTAATTGAGAATTATTGTTTTTGATAGACTGAATATGAGATTGGCAAAACTGATAACACCTGACAAGGTGTTATACCTAACAAAATATAAAAGTTTATTTTCAGTGAACATTCAAATGGGATTCTAAAATATGATTAGAAAAAAGGTAAGATTCTGTTGATGGCATGCCATCATTCAAATTACTTTTTACTGGAGACTTAATTTTGCAATTTCATATTTATTTTTGTCAATTGTGCATCAAATTTCTCAGGTCAGCAAGTGAAGTAGTCCTGTATTTTTAGTATTGAGTTTATCAACTAAGTTGTTTCATTCTTTTGCAGATCTTGTCCTAAAAGATAAGATATTTGTATATGACTTAGCTAATCAACGAATTGGATGGGCCGATTATGATTGTGAGTTCTCCAAAGGAACTGTATCTTTCATGCGTATAATATAACCGTCCTTGGCTTTGTTTATAAATCTTAATCTTGAATTGGTGCTCAGGTTCCTTGTCTGTGAACGTCTCTCTGGCTACCAGCAAGAGCAAGGATGCATACATCAACAATTCAGGACAGATGAGTGCGAGCTGCTCCCACATAGGCACTTTCTCCAAGTTGTTAGCTGTAGGCATTGCTGCTTTCCTTGTGCACATAATAGTTTTCATGGAGTGCCAATTTTTGTAAACCACTACCACGAGTCAAAGATCACTCTTTGAAACTTAAAAGGGTTGGCTGATGTCTTATTTATTATCGGCATACCCTTGTATTGAAACGGGAGGTGGTTGCAGTTTTCTGAGCTGTATTTAATCTCATAGGTATCTTTAGCACGCTGAAAATGAGGATCTCATTGTAAAGGGTATCTCTTGTTGGGAACTTGCATAATTGTATACAGTATTAGTTTATCTCTGGATGGAAATTGTATCATTTATAAACTGCTCTGACTACATAAAACAGTGTACTCCTGATCTGCAAAGGATATGGGAATGTCATATTCGTGGAATTGTGTTCATGTTATCACCAATGGATCGATGTGTGCAGCAACAAAATTTTCAAATGAATGTAAAGGAAGCAGAACAATGTTTCTTAGAATAGAGATAGTTATCTGTATTATTCTATTCCATAGTCAGTGTTGGTTTCGGAGAATTCTTAATTACTTTTTTCGCTTTTTATTGCCCGTAGATACATAAAAAGAAACGTGGATAAAAGTATGTTAAACATGACAGAATGCACATACACTAAATAGATATACTATGTAGTCAAATTAGATTCTCTCCATCGATGCTGTTAAAAAAATAAATAATGAGTAAATGATAGACACAAAAAGGAAGAATTGGAGAGGGGAAAAGTTCAGTGCACATCAAATTATATTCAATGTGTTTAGATAGGAAAAGAGAGAAAAATATAGGTATGACATGTGATATCATATAATAAGAACAGAAATATGGAGAAAAAATACTAAATATTGATGGTGTTTAATATACAGAGGTGTGTATAATCTATATATAATGATTTTAGAGAAGGAATGAGAGGAAAGTGACGGAGAAGATCTAATGTATCATAGAAACATGAAAGAAGAGAAAGAATCAAATAGAAAAAAAATAATTCAAAATTCTTTCTTTTTTTCGTTTGGTACAGTGGCAAAAAGAAAGAAACTGGAAATAAATATAAAAAAAGGGGTCCCCTCACACTATGAATCCATCCATTTATATAATTTCATACACATTTTTTTCTCTGTCCTTCTATTTTCTATCCAGCCAATCAAAATAAAAGATTTGTTATTTTTTTTCTTTTCATTTTCTCTCCCACCAAATAATCTAAAAATAATCTATTTCCACTATTTTTCTTCCTTTTTACTTTTTCTTTTCCGATACCAAACAAACCACAATTCTTTATGTTGCTCAAGAGAGGACGTACAAACACTTAAAATTATGTTTGTCTAATGTTCAATGTTTTATTTGTAGTTTTCTTTTATAGAAGGAAATGATAGTACGATAATAATTAAACAAATTATAACATTTTATTATATTTACAACATATATATTTTATGTTATTCTTAGTATTAATTTTACATATTATATATGAATCTTGTTAACCAGATACTTAAGGTTTTGGTTAAAGAATTAAAAGAAAAAAATATTTATTGTGTAAATTATAAGAAAATGTAAAAAAAATTATAAACAACGTAATTTTTTATCTTTTAATAAAAAAAATTATTTAAATTCCTTAATCTCCTTAGGACTTAGTTAATATTTCTCTTATAATATTATAATCATTCTGTATTATAATCATTATGTGTGTAGTAAATTATATACATGTTTGTTCACGTCGTCGCACAATATCCATGTAATGCGTGCTTTATACTAACATGAGTACTATATAGGTATTTCAAATGCATATTAAATTTTGTTTTTTAAAACACTTTGAAGATGTTTGGTAGATGAATTTTTTTTACTTTTCCACTTCCTAAAATTCTTAAATTAAAAAATTATGATTCTTATATTTGTTTGGTATATAATTAATAAAAAAAGATTTTTAGAAAATTATGATTTTCGAAAAGCAATTTTTATTATTTTTCAAAAAAAATTCTAAAGGAAAGGGTAAGGAAACTATGATTCTTAATAAAGTTTTAATCACAAATTTTACATAATCCTAGAAAACATATTGAAATTATCTTTACATATTCCTAAGAATAATGATAATAGGGAGTTGCTTCAACTTCAAAGTTGCTTTGTCTCATCAAAGAGGTTTGAAACAGTCCTCTTCCTCATTCCTCAACGCTCCTACGCCCGTCTCTTTCTCTCTCACTCTAAAAATTATGGCCTTCTCTTGTACCCCACGCGCTCTCTTCTCTCTCATCTAACCAACTTCTTTCCCAATTTTCACATTGTAACATTCCTAACTCTTTCCTCCTTTAATTTACCAAAATAATATTATGTCATTTCTAAACTATATATATACTCCACATAATTACATGTTCAATTATTATAGTGATCATGGTACCCAAGCTTCCTTAAATGGACAGCATTAATTATCATTGCCAAAATAGTGCAAGATTACAAAGGAAGCAGGCACAATTGATCATAGCAATATAAATCGCCCATTTTTACCATTACTCTATACTCTTTTTGGCACTGTGTTTCCGTTCTTGTTAATAAGATAAGAAAATTCCTTCTTCTTGATTCTTCTTTCACTAAACATATTAAACACGTTAATTAAACATGTACTCCTATACCCAACTATGAAAAAATATCGTATATTATGTGCTCCAAAACTTCCTTGGAAATTTCGTAAAAAAGAAGATTATAATAGTAAAAAAAAAAAACTCCATTATTAGTCTAGTACTACAAACAAAAATAATGTAATAATAGTAAAACACCAATCAGGTAATGCCAACCATTCCACACAGCATTTTCCACAAATTGTTCAAAAAATAATAGACTCTTGCAAAGGGAAAACCAGTTCTATATGAAAAAATACTTTTTTTTTTCTTCAAAAAATAACTTTTACAAAGGAAACTTATCTTTGTTGGTGGTATGTGTGATGATCTAAAATGGTAAGGCGAATTTCCCAAAATATAAAAAAAAATAACGAAAAATTCCAGAGTGAAGAAAGCGAGGAGTGTTCGAAACGCTCGGGGTAAGGCGCGTGGGGGTGGGGTTTTATAGTATCGAACGGCCATGCATGCCGAATACTCCTAGACTCACTCACTCACATACACACCACCCTCTCTCTCTCAAATAAAATCGTATCACACACTTTCTTTCTTCCTTCTTCTCTCACACTGACATCACCAAAGTTTTCCTTTCATTTTCGTTCATTCTCTCGCCAGCGAGAAGAAGAAGAAGAAGAATCCCCTGCGGTCGCGCTCTCTCTCTCCTTCTCTACTCCTCCTCTGGTCATCAGATTCATCATCATCATCCATGGCGGTTCATCCGTCGGTCGCCGCCGCTCCGGCGTCGCTCTATGTCGGCGACCTCCACCCCGACGTCTCCGACAGCCACCTCGTCGACGCATTCTCCGAGTTCAAGAGCCTCGCGTCTGTTCGCGTCTGCAAAGACTCCTCCACGGGGAAATCCCTCTGTTACGGTTACCTCAACTTCGTTTCCCCTCAAGACGGTGCACTTCACATTTATTCACCTTTCTTGCCGTTCTTTTTTGTTTTCTTTAGGTTTATACATTTCCTTTAATGAAATCTGAATCTCACTTGTTTCTTGTTATGATATATAAATGTTGAGAGAGATCTTAGTGTGTTTATCTTGTTAACAATGAAATGGTGTTTGTCAATAGCAATTCGTGCAATCGAGCTGAAAAATAACTCCACGCTTAATGGGAAAGCGATGAGGGTGATGTGGTCGCGTCGTGATCCTGATGCGAGGAAAAGCGCTATAGGGAACTTGTTTGTTAAGGTATCTACTATCTTGAGAGAGTTTTGATTTGAAACAATTAGGGCATTGTTTGGTTCTTTGTTGTTTCTGAAAGGGTTTCTTACGGAGAGTTTTTTTTCTTTTCTTTTTCTTGTGACTTGGCAGAACTTACCCGAATCGATAGATAATGCTGGGCTGCAAGATATCTTCAAAAAATACGGGAATATTTTGTCCAGCAAAGTTGTCACGTCTGAGGATGGGAAGAGCAAAGGATACGGCTTTGTTCAATTTGAATCAGAAGAATCTTCGAAAGTTGCTATCGAGAAGCTGAATGGCTATACTGTTGCTGATAAGGAGTTGTATGTGAAACTATGCATTGTTCCTTAATGATAATGATATACTATATGATTTTTGTGCCTCTACAGTTAATGTGTGCAATTTGTATTCAATTTCTGTACGCCTATTATTTTCTGATATTAATTTTATTCTGGTTCAGATATGTTGGGAAGTTTGTCAAAAAAAGTGATCGCATTTTGCCTGGCCCTGATGCTAGATATACAAATTTGTACATGAAGAATTTGGACCTGGATGTTTCAGAAGCAACACTGCAGGAGAAGTTTTCCTCTTTCGGGAAAATTGTTAGCTTGGTTATTGCAAAGGACAACAATGGAATGTCCAAGGGCTTTGGCTTTGTGAACTATGATAACCCAGATGATGCTAAAAAGGCAATGGAAGCAATGAATGGATCACAATTAGGTACTTCATCTTTTCTTTTACTGTGCTGGTTTTCTGCAGAGAAATGATGATTTTTATTTTTATTTTTTATGTATAATCCTGTATATTAAATGGTTTTGATTTGTCATGAACAGGTTCTAAGATTCTGTATGTAGCCAGAGCACAAAAGAAGGCTGAACGTGAGCAGATCTTGCACCACCAATTTGAGGAGAAGCAGAAGGAACAAATCTTGAAATACAAGGTGATATCTATGCCATTCTCCTATATTTAGCTTGTTGTTTTCATTTCAGTTGTCTTAGAGTGTCATCATTTAATTTCAGGGATCGAACATTTATGTGAAGAACATTGATGACCATGTAAGTGATGAAGAACTGAGGGATCATTTTAGTGCATGTGGCACTATAACTTCTGCAAAAATTATGCGAGATGACAAAGGGATAAGTAAAGGGTTTGGCTTTGTCTGCTTCTCCACTCCTGAGGAGGCCAATAAAGCTGTGAACACATTTCATGGTAAGTGAGTTAAGTTGATAAGACTAGGTTTAGATAAGTATTCTACAGTCATAGGAATGCAAATTCTTACATATGTTTCAATAGACAAATGTAAGAATACTATGGTATAGTTATATTTATTGGATTACAATTTAGAGATAAAGCTGTGAACACATTTCATGGTAAGTGAGTTAAGTCGATAAGACTGGGTTTAGATAAGTATTCTACAGTCATAGGAATGCAAATGCTTACTTATTTTTCAATAAAAGAATGTAAGAATACTATGGTATAGTTATATTTATAGGATTATAATTTGGAGATTAGATACATTTTACTTGATATTTTCCATTTTTCATCATATATGTATTTCCATTAAGTACTCTTTATGTGCTATGTATATGTCACTTTATTTTTACATTTTGATGATGAAAAGATTTAAGTTGAATATTGACAAGAATACACTTTGATAATTCTTTTTCTCTTCATCTTATTCCAAGAGGGTCTGATCAATTGCTTATGAAAAGACTAGTAGAAACACTAATTTGATGAGTTCCTTCAAAGTCATTAGCCAGGGGATTTATGATTTTTCTGTTTTTTTCTGTATGTGTGGGGCGTGCTGCTTGTTTTTTTGTGAGGTTTGGGGTTGTTGTTGAGTTCTTTTGTATATACTCAACAGTGTTCTTGATTATTCTTTTAAAAAACTGAAGATAATGTTACTACTAGCCATTTGGTTTATTATGGGATAAGGCTCCTTTAAAAGAGCTTACCAGTAAAGTGCACAAGGGTGTACAAGTGTATAACCTATTGATTTAATTTAAAATATACTTTGATCTTAACCAAATAAAATTTAAGGGTTGGAAGATACTCCATTACTTGTGCATTTTTTTTTATACAAGCTCATTTTAGAGCAGCCTTTTCCAGGTTTATGATATGTGACAAAATCAATTCTACATGTTAAAGCAAAGAAAGGATATCCATAAATCTGAAAATATATTTTGTCATATACCACTTTTTGTTTATTCATTTGTAACTGAAGGTCTGATCTAAAAAATTTGCATATCTGCCTCTTGACAGTTTTTTTTATTGGAAATGTTATGTAAATAACATTACATTTAGCACCATTTGTCTGCAATGCCATAATTATGTTTAAGACTTAAGTTGATGTTATGTGCCACAGGATTCATGTATCATGGAAAACCACTATATGTTGCTCTTGCTCAGAGGAAAGAGGATAGGAAAGCACAATTGCAGCTCCAGTACGCACAACAACTGGCACGACTATCTGGACCTTCGACTGCCATTATCCCTAGTGGATATCCTCCTTACTACTATGCAGCTAGTGGCGTTATTTCACACGTGCCTCCTCGAGCTGGGCTGATGTATCAACATCTGGCATTGAGACCGGGATGGGGGGCTAATGGCTTTGCACCCCCTGCTAGATCATTTCAACAATCACCAGTTCCTGCAGTGAGTGACAACTTTGTTTATGAACCCAAGAAATGCTTGTATTTAATTCACTTTTTCTCTACTTTTTTAGTATTAAGGATTTTTGGGAAAGGAAATCCTGAAGAATTTTTACCATGAAGGAACTAAATAGCCACATTTATTTTATTTGGAAAAACTAGTTGCGTTTTAATGAGAGTTTTAACTTTTTATATATATGATGTCTTTCTTTCACAGGTTTCTAACAATACTAGGCAGCATAGGCAAAACAGGGGCAAGTTGAATGGGAATTCAATAGCACAGGGAAATACTCACTCTGGTACTTATTTACCACAAGCCCAGCAGATTTCTCAGCCAGTGATCTCTTCAAGAGATTCAAGTACTCAGCAGGTCTGCTTTTTCTTTTTTATTTATTTTGTCCCCCCCCCCATAATAGAACATGTGATTCCTAATATATTGCTCCTTTCTGTTTGCAGTAATAAATGCTTATGTAGTGAACATTCTCTACACAAATATCTAGTCTCTTGGTGGTGATAGTGCCACTTGTTTCATCCAACAGCACTTTTAAAATGCTCTAAGCATATCCGCAAACTAAACTTAAATCTGGGCTAGTAAAAAAAATGTTTTCTGTTTAGTTTTCAATATAAAACAATGAAGATAGTTGAATTTCGTTTCAAAATTTGTGTTTTTGATCCCTTTCTATACGTGTGTTTCATAGTTCTGATTTCTAAAGTTTCTATCCTTTGAAGAGAACCGGACAGGCTAGGTACATACCTAGTGGACGCCAGCGTGATGTGGAAAAAGGATCTGGATCCTCATCTGTTGGTTCAAACTCTGGCAGAGGAGGATCCCAGGGGTCAGAAATGCTGCATAGCTTGCTTGCTGGTGCTGCTCCTGAGCAGCAGAAAGAGATTCTCGGGGAGCATCTTTACATGCTTGTTCATAAACTAAAGGCATAACAATCTACTATTTTCTGTTTTTTAGTTATTGAATGTTAAATTTTTAAGTTCTTATGTATATTTACTGTGCTATGTTGAGCAGCCTACCCTAGCAGCAAAAATAACAGGGATGCTTCTGGAGATGGACAATGGAGAATTACTGCTTCTCCTGGAATCGCCAGAGTCTCTTTCTGCCAAGGTGGAAGAAGCTGTCCAAGTGCTTAAGAACTCTAAGACCAAAGTTTCTGGCCAGGACGTACTTCATTCAAATTTCCTTTCAGCTGAGGTTGCAGTTAACTGAAGACTTTAACTGATTCTTGTTTGAGCAGATAACGAAGAGCTTGAAGCCTCCTAGAACTCAGAAATTTGAGACATGAGTTTTGACATCAATGATTACTTGAGTGTTTCTTCTACAGTATATTTCCCTATAAAAAAAAAAAACTGTTTTCTTGCCTTAGGTCTGACAAAAATTGGTAGTGACTATAAAAATCAGGGACGGCTTAGTTTTCTGGATTTTGATTACATGGATTAACTTCGATGAAATCTTGGTTCAATATTTTTCATTTCGCATCCATATGCTATGCACAATATTTTTCATTTCTGAATAGACAAAAATATGCAAGCGCATATCAGTTTATTTTTTGTACTTTTGATAATTTAGCCTTCAATTTTCCTCACTTACCTCCCCGGATGGGTGTCTTGACTAATGACTAGGGATTGCTGAGGTCATATATGTAGTTGTGAACATTAGAAATAAATAGTGCCTAACTCAGGGCGTAATTCAATTGGAGCTGATTTAAAATATCTCAAAACTTATTAATATAGTAGAAGTTTAAGTTATTAGCTTAGAATGGTTTTATATTTTTTTTATCATAAAAGTGTATTTAATTGGTAGATTTATTGTGGGTACACACTAGATTTAGGATATGTTTGGTAAAACTAGCTAAAAAAAATTAGTTAATAGTTGAAAGCTGAAAAATTAACTTATTAAATTATAATTATTTGAAAAAAATTAGTTGTTAAAACACCTCAAAAATATAAAATGACATAAAAATAATAAAATTATGATTTATTTTAAAAAGGTAATAAGGAAATTATATAAATGTGTTGAAGATAAAAATAAAAGTAAATATAAAAAACTAAAAGTTAAAAAAATATTACTTGAAATAACATTTCAAAAAATGTTATTTGAATATTTATTGAGTCAAATAAGTTTTAGTTAATAAAAAAATTAAAAATTAATTAAAATATTTTATCAACGATAGTCTGTAAGTATGTCATAAAATGTTGATGCTATAACAAGTGATTTGGAACTTGAGTTTTTTAACTCAGACTTTTACTTTACTCTAAAATGGAGATTGAGAGGAAGATTAGTTCGGTGAGAAATAAAAAATCTAGATACTTTCTGATTATAAAATAATAATAATAAGTATGTCATTATATTTGAGTAATATAAGAATTTTTATTTTTATTTTTTATAAATTCTCTATTTTTTACATAAAGAGGCAGATTATTAACTAATTCAATAAGAAGTAAATTAGGATTAAAGTATAGTACCTTTTCTCCTCTATATTTAAAGTATCAATTTTTTTATTATATTATATACAAAATTTAAAAAAAATCAATGGAATTTAAAAAAAAAAACATAACGGATTCAGTTGTAAATATATCGATAATAATATGTTTACTCATAGAGATAATTTGTCCAAATATAGTTTTTGATTTTAAATATGACTTTTGAGTTGTTTCTTAAAAGAAATTTCATTTTTTGCATCGAAATAACTTAGTTATTGATTCAATTATTCATTGTTGCAAAATACTGAACAATTATGTAAAATCTGTTATATTTCAAATCATTTTATGAGAAATACTAAATTAATTGAACATCCTATTTCCTCTAAAATTATCTACAGGAAATATCGCTTTTATAATTTTGAATATTGAAAATTAAACCAATTTCATTTTATCCAACTTACGATATAATTCTGTTAAATATAATAGAACGAAAAATATTTCTAACATTACACAATTTTCTTTATATAATTACACAGTTTTCTTTTATAAATTATCCTCAAGTTTATGATATGATATTTTTTACTATCATATTTATCTTCATATAATATTACTTCCAACAACTCTATTATCATATTATTTAGTATGATATTATTTTTTATTCATACTTGATGATAGATAATATATGTTAAAAGGAAAAATATTTCCAATATACTATCTTTCTCAAATTCAATTGATATATTAAAATTCTCCGATATAGAAATTGATATTGATGTATTTGAATGAAATTTAATTCAATACATCAAAATAGAAATTGATTATCAAACTAAAAAAAATGAATGGTACACTATAATTAAACAAAACATGATTATAAAAAGAATAAATTACACTTGTCATGAGGTTAACATTTATTACCCTCGCATTTCTTTTCTAAAATTTAGTTTCTTTTGTCTCCTCTGAGTAAACAAGAGTGATCATGTGACAAATAATGTGTCCAAAATATTCAACTCTTGAATGAGTGTTGATAGAAAGAAGACATTGTTAGCTATGCTTGAATCTATTATCAAAAGAATGATGGTTATCTTTAATAAAAGATATGCAAAGGGAGTTGTAACTGATTCTGAGATGACTCCTAGGATTATGATTGTTTTAGACAACACATCCCAACATGAAAAATCATGTCTTGTAACATATGCATGCCAACAAGAATTCCATGTTAAGGATGGTTACAACAACTTTGTTGTTAAGTTGAGAGAAAAAATATGTTGTAATTATTGGAATATCACTAGTTTGCCATGCAAATATGCATGTTCTTGTATTACTTATTTAAGAGACAATATGGAGAATTATTGTAACAAATCATTTACAACTGAAATGCGGATGGTCTATTACTTTGAAATTATTCATCCAATGTTTGATATAGATGTTAACAACAGAGATGCTTACCCACTAATTGATCATCCTCCTCTGAAAAGGATGCATGGTAGGTTTAGGAAGTCTCAAAGAAAGAGTAATGTTGAGGAACTATCATGAATCCAACGAGCTAGGAGATCAAGCACCGTTTAGTTTTATACTGGCAAAGTATTTGACTATAATAGCAGGACTTGCCAAAGGGCTTTTATAGGCAAACAAAACAACAAAAAACAGGTTATAGAGATTATTACCTTAAATAATTTTAGTTGTTATTATTATAAATGTCTTAATAATAACATTTTTTTATTGGTTTTGTAGAAAACAAATTTTGATGTTGCTACTAATGTCCAACATGGAAATACCAAAGTTGTCCAAACACATCCAGTTGCACATGTCCATGCTCAAAACACTAAACCAAGTAGCATTGGAGCAACTGCACTTGTCCATGATAAGAGCACTGAACCAAGTAGCACAACAAAAGTTGGATTTGTGCAGCTCTAACACAACCTAATATGAAGTTCCTCAAACTCAAAAATCTAGAATCACTTTTCAGGTATTCCCTAAACCAATTTATTTTCAAGATAAAATTCTCAACAAACTATTTGTCACTTATCTTGTTAATCCAGTGTCAGGTATCACACACCAATTTCGAGGTTACAAGTCAATCTTCCATTCAAGATGGAAATACCAACACAACTGAAAGTGTGCAAAGAAGAAGAGGCAAAAAATCCGAGACAAAAAAGAATTAGGAATTAGGATATGTAACTCAGATATTGTGATGCGTTTTTTTTACAAACTCATTTAAGTATAGGCATGTGTTTTGCCAAATAGCTTCATATTTTATGTAATATACAGGCTGTTTTGTTTTATGAAAAAATAAGCCTAGTGTTGCTACATACTATACATGACTTTGTTTGTAATTTTTTTGGAAATATTGTTTTATTGAATATAAACATGACTAAGACAATTTGATGTATAAATTATATATTATTTGGGAATCACTATTTTATGTTATCAATGATCAACTTTATATTCCAACATTACATTCCAATATTTTATGTTTCCAGGTGACTTAAGTGCTACATAAGTGATGCAATAAAAATATAAGATAAACATGAACAACTCACTTCCAAATAAGACAATTAACATTAGCATGATACTCCGATCACAAATATACCACTCTCCTACACTACTTTAACAATTTAACATTAGCACACATAGTCAATCATAGTAATGCATAACTAATACCACAACTTAAATAAACAACTATCCAGGCCTAGTTACATAAAGATATTAACGACACCTAAAATAACAACAAACAATATTACATAGTAAATGTTTTTTTTCTAAAACAATCAACTTTGTTTTCATTATAGCAAATTCCCGCTTCATGTCGTCTATCTCCACCTTCAACGGATAATACTCATCATCACCATGTTTCTCCACTCATGCAAACTCATTACAACTCATGTTCCTACACGTATAGAATAGTCGGTTTGGATTCGCAACTATCTCACTACATTTGATTTCCATTGATATTCTACACTGTCAGAAGAAACAATCCTTGACTAAGATATTTTGTCGAACATCCTTCATGCAATATATATATTTTCAACTCTAATTTGACTTCACATAGATAACATCACTTTGAGTATTTTCAACTCCCAAATACAAAGTAGACCGTGATGCATACTGATTAGCCTTCAAACAGACGTCCCAGTTCAACATGCAGTACCATATGTTGCCCTTATCATCCAGAAACTTGATATTTTTGTTAACATTTGATACAACGCCAAATGGAATGCACAGATAAAAAATAAATAATTATTATTATATGATTGATAATATATTTGTTCAAAACAGCCAAATAATACAAGAAAAAAAAACCATTTTTCTGTCAAAAACATCATCTATGGATAATGTTTTTAATCAAGAGTGATAAAATTTGGGTTACTAAATCCCCTCAGAAATCACTTTCCTACCACGCACTGTCACCAACAACATAAACCAATGTTGCAGACACCTTTTTTACTAATTAGGTTTGTATATTTTACCTCATAACCCAACCTCTTTTTTACAATAAAAAGAAAAGTATATGTATTCAAGAAGATCAGTTCAAGCCAATCACCATCCTTAATACCATAAGCTTAGAACCTTCAGACAAATAAACCTTTTTATTTTCTTTTCTACCAAAACCCTGAATTCGTTTCCATATGAACATTCAAGATTAACTGAAGTTTCAATCTTGTCATAAAAATCAATAGAAAACGGATATGACAACTTAATCTTTCTTGGCATAATAACAAAATACAAATGCATTAGAATACAACAAATGTATGTAACTCAGCGAATCTGCCTCAAATTCACATTGAAAAGTCTTTTTTTATATGATTGATCATATTTAGGAACAAATGCATAAAAATTCATATTATTAAAAAAATCATAAAAATTTATTAAAAAAAGATAGATATAACTTTTAAAATAATTTACAAAAATCAACCAATATTTAATTAGATGATGCCTTTCATTTAAATTCAGAAGAAAAATACTAACGCGTGGGAAGATTGAAGAGTTTGTAGAGGTTTGGAATTAACAGGGCCGACATAACACAGTTATCCTCTCTCTGAGTTTTGGTTAGAGAATGGGGAAGAGTAGCGGAAGAGACCGAAGACGAAGAAGGTCAGATGACTCTGAATCCGAATCACCTTCGGATTCTGACTCCGACAGACGCCGCGGTAGCAGTAGTCGCCGCTCGCGGCGGGACTCCGACGGCGACAGGAAGAAGAAGTCCACGAAGTCTGAATCCGAGTCACATTCCGATTCCGACTCCGACTCCGACAGACGCCACCGTAGCAGCAGCCGCCGGCCTCGGCGGGACTCTGACGGCGATAGGAAGAAGAAGTCCTCGAGGAGCATCACAGAAGAGGAAATTACGCAGTACATGACCAAAAAGGCCCAATCGAAGGTCTCATACTCGTTTCTCCATCCCTATTTCATCTCTTCTTCGTTTGATTTCATTTATTGAACGATTTTCGATTATTTCAGGCAATGAAAGTCGCAAAAAAGTTGAAAACCAGTACGGTGTCGGGCTATTCCAACGATTCGAATCCGTTTGGTGACTCCAATCTCAACGAGAAGTAAGTTCCTACCTATTTCTCTTCGTTTTTTCGTATCTCGCGGTTAAATTGAACTTATTTTAGCATCATAATGAATAAATCTTGCAGATAAGTAGTGGTCGCTCATATGCCAGATGTATATAGATTATAAACCTACACAAATGTTATTTGTAGGTTTGTTTGGCGGAAGAAGATTGAGCGCGATGTTTCACAAGGTGTGTCTATTGAAGCGTTTTCAAAGAAGGCAGAGAAAAAGAAACAGAGAGAAAGGATGGTATGCCCTTCCTCCCATGAATTGTATTCAGGTCAAATGTGTTTTAGGTCCCTAAATTTTCGGTTGAAATTGATTTTAGTCCCTGTGCTTTAAAAACAATGATTTTCATTCTTGAATTTTTAATAATTAGTGAATTTCATTTCTCTTAATGGAACTCAAGATACTAGGGCGAAGGATGAAGTTTACCAATTATAAAAGAATGAGGACCAAAATAATAATATTTAAAGTATGGGGACTATAACTAATTTTACAAAAAATTGAGAGACCTAAAACATATTTTACCAATTTTATTTTAAGCATAGCATGATAGGTGATTTATGTTGTGTAAGCACCAGTAGGTAGTGATTGTACAACTGGTCATTATTTGTTTCTCCAACTTCTGCAACATTTCCCATACAACTTTTGAGAATTTAGAAGCTTTAAAGTGATATTAGCATAATGGTATCTTGGTACCAATTTAGTATCTAGACCAGGTGTGCAAGACGTTGCTCTTATACACTTCCCCCTCCAAATTAGTTCCTTTTATTGGGAATGATTGTGAATCTGGTTTGCTTGGGTTATTATAATTTTTATTTTTATTGAAGTAAGGTTTTAAAAAAGGTCTGTGACCACAATTTCGGCTGCAGCGCCAAGGTTTTTGGAGTCTATGCCAGAGTTACAGTTGCCAGCCACAAAAATGCTACACCAGGATAGCAGGATAACTGCTATTTTTTTTTATTTTTTTTTTATAGTTTATAATATAATGTATAATATATATATACACACACACACATAGATAAATTTTCAAAAGTAATAAAAATTATTCAAAATTAATGACATTCATAATTAACAATAAAAGTTGTCACAACCAAGGGGTTCTTAGAATCAACACATAGCGCTACTACAGATGCTATTTGGTCCACTACAGCCACTACATTAAACTGCTCTGCTGTGCAGCCACTGTAGCAGGCAGGGCCCGCTTTGCACCGCTATACTGCTATAGTGTGCTATTTAAAACCCTGGTCTTCGCTACTGCAATTGTGGCCACAGCCATCGTATTTGTCCTTAAGTTCATGCAATATCAAGGAACACAACATCACCTAGTGGGATAAAGCTTTGTTGTTGTAATAGTATCAAGGAACACAACAAAACCACCACCGTGTCTGCAATTTAAAACCTTGTATTAAACTGTAATTGGGAATGAAATCAATGGATTAAAGTAGTTCAGTAATTCATATGGTTTGCATCTTTATTCTTTGTTTTCACAAAATTTGTTGGTCCTTTGATTTGTCATTGATGGCCCAGCAACTAAACTTTCTCAGCGCTTACAATTATATTTGCAGGCAGAAATTGAAAAAGTAAAAAAGAGAAGAGAGGAAAGGGCACTTGAGAAAGCACGACACGAGGAAGAAATGGTACCTCCTTTCTCATAATTTCTTAATAGTCAATAGTTATTTTAAGACCATTTGTTATGTTGTGTTAAATTAGTTTGGGCTTGTACTAGCTCTACAGTAATTCATTTTATACTTTACATTAATATAATAGGAGTATTAGATCAGCCTCTGGTATCTCAATTATTCTAGCATATCAGTTAATATTGTCTGTTTTTCCATCTTTTCCTGTCCCTCGTCTTGTGTTTATTTGGGGGGGGGGGTCCAGTGGGGATGTGAGGCACAAGACTACATATCAGGCCTATTGTTTAAGAAGGGTTCTGGAATTCATCTTCACTTGGGCCCAAATATGGAGATATTTGAGTCAAGCTGAGGCTTAGGTTGTTGGTGTCATAAACTGTTATCTTATTGGGATTTGACACATTCTCTCTCCCAGGCACTGTTAGCTAGAGAGCGTGCTCGAGCTGAGTTTCAGGACTGGGAAAAAAAAGAAGAGGAGGTACTACTCTGTCTTTAGTTCATTTTCATTTGTTGTTATTTTATATAAGTTTGATGACTTGGACAATTTAATTTGCAGTTTCATTTTGATCAAAGCAAAGTTAGGTCAGAAATTAGATTGCGTGAAGGGCGTGCCAGACCAATTGATGTCCTAACCAAGCATCTCAATGGCTCTGATGATTTGGATATAGAAATAAATGAACCATACATGGTTTTCAAGGTTAATACTAAGTGCTTTTCTTTCATTTTATTTCTCATATTCCTCACTGTTGTAATGTCAAGGTTAATATCATTGGACATGTTACATAATGACTTGATATACGGTGCAGGGTTTGACTGTGAACGAAATGAGTGAGCTACGTGACGACATCAAAATGCATCTAGACCTTGACAGGGCAACACCAACTCATGTAGAATATTGGGAGGTATCTCCCTGTTTCCATTGTTTATTTTTTGCTTTATAGTTCTGTGCATGTTACTTAATAATTAATACCTTATCTAATTAATGGCACAACAAATTAAAGTTAATTTTAAAATGAAATAGTTGACTTTCATGACCTTTTCCTGTTTTTAGTTAACTTGTATGACTATTATTATTGGTATCTTGTTTAAAGTTGAAGACTCATTGTTTAATGTCTTCATGCAGGCACTCCTTCTGGTATGTGATTGGGAGCTAGCTGAAGCCCAAAGAAAGGATGCACTTGATCGAGCTAGGGTGCGTGGAGAAGAACCTCCTGCTGAGCTGCTTGCAGAAGAAAGGGGTCTGCATTCCAGTGTTGAGCCAGATGTGAAGAAGCTTTTGCAGGGGAAGACACATGCAGAGTTGGAGGCTTTACGGGTTCACATTGAATCAGAAATGCGTACTGGTACAGCAAAGGTGGTTGAGTACTGGGAGGCCATTTTAAAACATCTCCACATTTATAAGGCCAAGGTATTCTCCATCATATTATTTTCCAGTATTCTTATATGCCTATGAACAATGGTTTCTTTGACTGTATTACTAAATTGCTCCAAATGCAGGCTTGTTTAAAGGAAATTCATGCTAAATTGCTACGTAAGCATTTGCAATCTCTTGAGAGACCATTGGAGGATGAAGATAAATTAGAGAATGCTCATGTTATGGTACCTGAGGAGGAAGATACTGAGGATGATATTAAAGGTATGTATAAGCTTTTTGTTATCATGGACATTTAGTTGTTCATGAAACAATTTTTATTGGCTTTATTTCTCTTAATGTTGAAATTTGCTTTATCTCTTTTTCTTGCTAGTCCGATCTGCAGATGAATCATTCTCACCAGAGCCCATTAGAGAGGATCAAGAAGCTGATGATGAGGCTGGATCATTTTCACCACAATTGTTGCACAGTGATGAAAATGAGGAAGCTATTGACCCAGAAGAAGATAGAGCTATGCTGGTAATCTTTCGAAGCGTGACTTTTAATGATGATCTCATACTTAATTTATAGATTTTAACTTGACCCTGTTATTACATTTGTAGGAGCGGAATCGTAAGGCTGTATTAGAAGAGCAGCAAAGACGAGTTCAGGAAGCAATGGCATCAAAGCCAGCTCCTTCTGAAGATAATTTTGAGATGAAGGCCTTAAAAGCTATGGGGGATATGGAAGATGGAGATTCTGTGTTTGGATCTGGTGCTGAAGTTAACCTGGATTCCCAGGTATAGTGTCTTGGCCACATTCTATGTTTCTTAGAATTTTGAATTTTTCATGGATAGAAAAATATGTAGTTAGATTTACAACGTTCTGGATTTTTTGGAAGTAATATCATAAGTTGTGGATTGTTATCATGGAAGAGTCTTAAATATTGTCTTATCATATCCTTTGGTTACTTCTCTCCACAGAAAAAAGTAGGCAGTGGAGGGAGTTTGCACTAAGGCTATGTTTGACCACTTTCATGGCTTAAAAGCCAATTTAAAATCAAAGTTCAAAATAAGAGTTTTAAAAATAAAGTAGAAGTTGTTTGACAGTTGTAGCTTACAATCTCCTTTAAAACTAAAAACTTTGTCTCACATCAGAGGGAGTAGGCAAAAATGTGCAGCTTATTTTTAAAAGCTACTTCAGTTAGCTTTTATTTTAAAAGCTACCCCCTTCTCCTTGTAAAAATAAGCTACTTAAAAATAGAAGCTACTTCCCCCCGTCTTATAAAAATAAGCTACTTAATTCTTTAAGAGCTTTTCTCCAAATGTGTTTTGCCCCAGCTCCTCCTTTTAAGGAGATGAAGAGCTAGAAAATAGTTGGGCTAACCACTACCTAAAGTTTGTATTATCATGTACCACTACCTAAAGTTTGTATTATCATGTATTATGTACACTTTCAATGGTGTATTTTGGTATTTTAGTGAGAAATAGAAAGCTTCCTATTTATTTTTTCCTCATCATTTAAATTCGTGACTGACTAATAAATGTTGGAGCAGGTTTATTGGTGGCATGACAAATACAGACCTAGGAAGCCGAAGTATTTCAACCGTGTTCACACTGGATATGAGTGGAACAAATATAATCAGACTCACTATGATCATGACAACCCACCTCCAAAGATTGTCCAAGGTTACAAATTTAATATTTTCTATCCTGATCTTGTAGACAAGACAAAAGCTCCAACCTACACCATTGAGAAGGATGGCAGCAACGGGGAGACTTGCATTATAAGATTCCATGCTGGGCCACCATACGAAGACATAGTAAGTCTATTATCCTTTAATTTTATGAAGGATTTTAATTTTCAATCAATTTACTTATTTCCTTATGTTTTCCATGACAGGCTTTCCGGATCGTTAACAAAGAATGGGAATATTCTCATAAGAAAGGTTTTAAGTGTACATTTGAACGTGGAATTCTGCACGTGTACTTCAATTTCAAACGCCATCGCTACCGAAGATAATTTTACACAAGACAATGGTTCACTTTCTGTAAAATTCCTTCTAATAGAAAGGCTATGTGGCTCTGCCATTTTAAGAGTAAATTTTATTCGATGGTGTTGACACTAGAGATAGATGGCCAGGAAATTTACAGGTTAGATTGAGACCAAGAAGAAATTATAAGGTACTATCAGAGTGATACTCCAACCGGTTACAGTTTGATCTAAATCTTGTCATGATATTTTAAATTTATGCTGTTCTCATCTGCTGATTATGTTTTTAATGGATTGAGTGTAGTACTCCTGTGCATAAGAATATGGAGACCAAGGGTCTTTCCAAATGCCGAGATACTAATTACATGTCTTTTCTTTTTTTAGTGTACACACTAATCACAATTCTGTGACCCTGTTTGGATTATCTACGCTTTCTTTTATTATTGGAGAATGTCAAATTGTCCAACTGTTTCTTTAGCAAAAGTTTATTATTGTTCTTTTGACGATGGTTGTAATCTCAGATGGTGAAAGAATTCGTCGTTACAACAACTTCATTGTCATTAGAATCCTTCATGGTTGTCTTACGCACCTTGCTTTTGAAGGTGCACGGATGTCTCAGTCAGTTCATATGATCGCTGATTTTGCATTAAAAAAATTACAGTAGGAACAAGTAACCATTAATGCCTTCCAAAAAAAATATTAATGTATTAAAAAAATCCATAGTTAAAAGTTATACTATTTTCAAATGATTAATTTATGTATTCAAAATAATTTTTATGTATTATAATTTTCAATTAATATAAGTTATACATATAAATATTTATTTATTATAAATTTTAATTGTTAAAAATTAAATATTTATTCTATGTAATTCAAGCAAAAATACTAGTTATATTAATTTTATGATATTTGTAGTTGAGTTATCCACTTCATTAATTTTTAAATGTGGGTAATCGATAAATATTACATGCTTAAAACTTTTTTTTAATGTTCAATAATGATAATAAGTATAGAATTTAAGATTTTGAGTAAACTACTTAAACTTTACCGTTTACACCTCACAATTTTAACATTTAAGGCCAATCCCAATGATTATTCAAATGCTTGAAATTTTAAACAATATATCAAAGTAAAATAAAATTATTATAATAAAAAATGTTTGAATACGTGAATTCATTTATTATATTTATGATATTTATTTTTTTAAATAATATTAGAAGCAAAAAATAAAATAAAAAGAATATTGTTGAAGGGTATTGTTAAAAAGAAAAAAGAATAAAAGTTCACTGTTTAACATAAAATAAAAATCATAATTTTATTATTTTAAAAAAAACCATTTATTATATGTTTATTTAAAATAAAATAAAATGAATATGCTTTTGAATAATTTTTCCTAATCTAAATTTTATGTTTAATAAGTCATTGAAAAGTCTTCAAACATTTATATTTAATCTTTTATAAAAATTGTTTGACCTTGACTGTTGTCATATTTAAAATATTATAATGCTAATAAAAATATTTGTACTTATATTTTGTAATATGTTATGTAATATTGCAAATGGGTAATATTTTAAAGGTAAAATTATAAAATTGGTCCCCCACTTTATCTTCAATTTTTGAATTTGGTTCCCATATAATTTAATTCACAAATTTGATCCCCAGTTTTATAAATTCCTGTAAAATTGGTCCTGGAAGCTCGATTTGGACGTTGATCGCTAACTTCAGACGTTGACGGCCACGTGTCAACGTCTGAGTGGTTCCATGTAAATGCTTCATTTTTTATAGGTAAAATTGTACTTTTGATCTCTCAGTTTTACTCCAATTTCGATTTTGGTCCCCCAATAATTTAATTCACACATTTGGTTCCCCAATTTTATAAACCTCTTTATAAATTGTTCCTGCAAAATTGGTTTTTTGAATAGTTTAGTCACTGGTGCTATATATATGGTAGGTCTTAATAAATCTCACACTTCTTTTTCATCGTAAGTTTTTCACTCACTTGGAACCCAAAGAAAAATCACTCTTTATCTCTCTCTCATTTCCGAGGTTGTTCAACTTGGGAAAGTGACGCATGAATTTCAACCTGGGTCTGAAATTTTCAGATCTCTTACTTTAACAGGTTCTGTAATAACCCCCTTTTTTTTTCATTTTTTGCTCCCCCATGCGATATTATGTGTATACGACTGCTTAAGTGATTTATGTATGACAATGATATTTTTGTTTGAAATTTGAAATACAACTTCTCTAGTAATGAAATTTGACTGAATTTATAAAGAGATTTTATAAAATTGAGGGACCAAATGTATGAATTAAATTATAAGGGGACCAAAATTGAAATTGGAGTAAAATTAGGGGATCAAAAGTGCAATTTACCTACAAAAAATGAAGCATTTACAGAGAACCACTCAGACGTTGACACATAGCATTGACATGTGGCAGTTAACGTCTGAGGTTAACAGTCAACGTCCAAATCGGGCTTCCAGGACAAAATTTGTAGGGATTTATAAAACTGAGGGACCAAATTTGTGAATTAAATTATAGGGGGACCAAATCCGAAATTGGAGATAAACTGGAGGACCAAAAATACAATTTTGCCTATTTTAAATATAATATAAAAATTTCTTAATAGAAGAAAAAAATTTAAATGGATAATCATTAAAAAAAGAAAAGTAATTTTCTCACCTTAATATTTAATTAGAAAATAAAAAACATTTGAAAACTAATTTAAATGGTTAGTATAGTCTTGTGTTTATTTTACCCTTTCCTTTGTGTGTTTATCTTTCTCTTTAATTTCAATTTTCTTTTTTTGCTTCTTATTTAGTGTTGTTTGGATTGTGAAAAAGGGTTTTCCCTTTTAGTTTTTGATTAAAAAATTGTCACCTTTGAAAATGTCCCTTGAATATTTTGTCATGTTGAAATTATTAATTGGTCAATGAGTATAAATGATTTTGTTTATACCATTATAGGCTAGACCAAATGTAGATCATTGTGGTAGAAAGCGCAAAGCAATAATATTTGCAATTGATGACAATGAGAGTTTGCCTAAGAAAATCAAGCAAGAATGGAGTTGCAAGTTGTGTCAAATTACTGTTACAAGTGAGCAAGGTTTGAACGATCATATTCAAAGCAAAAAGCATAAGGCTACAGCATCCACAAGAACTATAAAAATAGGTATGGGCAACAAAACATCATTATCATTAAAGAATAGTAAACAATAAACATTGAGTGAAATGTACTAAATCCATTGTTACGTCTACGTGTGTTTATGGCTGGATTCAAGCAAGTAGACAAAATACTTCATCCTTAGAACTCAAACAGAAATTGTCATGTAGAATTAAGAATGGAAAAAAACACTTGACTAATATGAAGAAATTTATCCAAAACATTTGTGGTGTTGCAAATCCTGAAAGACAATACAACACATATAACACATAAATATATACTAACTCTTTTTCTCCAACACAAAAAAAAGTTTAAGACTCTAACATTATGTTTGGATAAAAGTAAAGAACATATTTTTGATAATTTAAATGTACACACCTTGAATTTCAACACATAAAATAAAGAAGAAGAAAAGTGATTACTTTGAAAGTAAAAGTTCTTTTAAATTTTACAGTTGACATTTAAACATAACTAAATAGTTTGGTTCTATTTTACTTAGCATGTGCTCATTTATAAGTGAAAAACATGTTAGAATATTTGTTTTTTCTTTTGAATATCAATGCTACATGAGTGATAAATTTATACTTAACGCTTTATTTGAAACTTGGAAATGAAAAATCAAACAAACTTAATCATAGGAAAGGATTGCAAAAACTGAAGTGTGGTAAATGACTTCTTGTTAGGTTCAGTTTTTTTTTTTTTTTTTTACTTAAAAACTATTTTTAAATTAAAACTAAAAATAAAAAGTTTTAAGGATAAAGTAAAAATTGGTTGTAAAATTTCATTTTTAACTTGAAAGATCCTTTTAAATTAAAATTATCTGATAAAATTTTCAATAAGTTAGCCTTCATTTACAGAGCAATAAGTTATCAGGGTCGATACTAAAATCATGGATGAGTTTTTGAAACCCAGGATTGTAAGTTAATTTGGGTTTGCTAAGGTTGTTCAAGCCAACATTGGCAAGGATTCCTGCTCTACTCGTGTCATCGTGGAATCCACGACTGTGATATACAATAGGGAACATATTATTACACTATTAGAACTTATAAATAAGGAAACGAGGAAAGGAAAAATGTTGAACAAAAAGAGGTTTTTTTTTTGCTAAATTTGTAACAAAGACATAGGATAAAATTACAAAAAATAGATATAATAGGCAAAAGATTCTTTAAGAAATATTTTTTTATGAACAGCTAGTTTTGAAGAAGAAAACCTCACTCAATTCACAGATTTTTCATTTTCTATAACAAGGTGAAAGAATTCGTGGTTGCATACATATAATCAGCTATAACAACAATTTCATTTTGTCATTATAATCCTTCATGGTTTTGTCTTGCATACATCTTGCTTTTGAAGGTGCACGGATGTCTCGGTCCATATGATCGCTGATTTTGCATTAAAGAAATTACTGTAGGAACTAGTAATATAACCATTAATGCCTTCCAAAATAAAATAAAATTAATGTCAGTATGTTGAACTGGTTGAACCATTAATAAATAAGAATTTATAAGGTTGACCCTTCAAGAGCAAGAGTGTGTTATTTTAAGTCAAACCGACTTTCCAAGGAACGTTGAATGTCAATTTCACTCTCAGATTAAATGTTGTTCGACTTGAGCAAACGGAATTCAAAAGCAGTTATGAACGTAATGTTATTTGTACTTCTCAATTGTATTGATTTTCTTATGAATCCCATCAGCATTTAACAAAATAATGGGCGTGCATTCTGTGATTACACTCGTGTGTTTTTTTTTATGTACACGGACACGGGAGTGTAAAATTCCGAATAAACCATCAATTTAATTTGTAAAATACTATCTCCGTTCAGTTGTCGAATTTTGGAAATTTTTTTATCTATTATTAATTTTTAAAGTTTAAGATGACATTAATTACTCATTTATCATGATAATAGCTAGTCTTATTTTCCACTTAAAAAACAGTTAAAAAAGAACGGGAGAAATATTACTCTTTCTTCTAATTAGTTCTCGAAACAATATTAAAGTCTTAACAATTATATTAAGTAGACCCTTAAGTATTTTTATAATTTATTAAATTAGTATCTCGATGTTAATAAAATATATTAATGCATGGGCACGCTAATATGAATTGTACTTGCTCAACTTCTTTGGCCTTGAAGTGGAACAATGAAGAGCAAATATATATTATGCTTTAATATCGTATATGAAGAGCAAATAATTTTCTTCAATGATGTTTTATATTTTAATCGGAAGGAAAGTTTTAATCTTTAATTAAAATAAATATGATTTTTTATTCATAAAAAATATGATGTGTGTGGTTAACAATATTGTAGCAAGTTTGAATTTTAATTCTTTTGATTTTAGCTGCAAAAAGTTTTCATGTTTCCGCATAAATATATGTTTTAGTTAATTACTATTTTTATCCTAAAACAATTGATGTTTTAGAATTTTAAAATTTAACTAATACTTTTTTTTTCAAATATACTCTTATTTAATGTCATTAAAAAGTGGTGTAGCCATTAAACATCAAAGTATTAATTACAAGAATTTTTTAGTTTAAATATAACAATATTTTACCTTAATTAAATATTTCTTAATTTATATGGTGTTTTTTGAAGAGAATCAACACGCTACTTTCTTAATTTTTCTATTTGAGTCTCATAATAAACCATTTCTTATTTGTATATGATTTATAATCATCTATTTATATTTTATTAACACATTCGACATAAAATAAATAAATAAATAAATTAAATACCCCATGCTATACAACTACTAGTTAACATTAAAAAGATAAAGTTATGAAAAGGAGGTAGTACTTAACAAGTTTATAAAAATAAAAATAAAAAGGAAAGAAAGAAAGTACTTAGCAAAGTAGTGTGTTCATTCTCTTCAAAAAAGCAAGTAGTGCGTTCATTCTTTATTGATTTGAAAATTTATACAAATAATGTTTCTATATGCGCGGATATATTAGTGGAGGGGGAAGAGTGATTATCAACATGAGGCCTATAATAGGAAAAAGATCGCATATAATCCTTTGTGGATTATATGAATCATGACCTTTTAATGATGCTTTCCTAGTATAGCCAAATCGAGTTTCCATTTCAAAGTCTAATTGAAAATGCTTTCCTAAAGTTGTAAAAGGAAGATTACTTTGGACGAGAAAGAAATCCATTCTCAAAGATTCTAACAACTGCATATACTTTTGAATAGTTCATACTTTCCACAGATTGAAAGCATCTGATTTCGACTCAGTTCTTCCCAACCCAATAAAATTAATTTTGGAATCACTTTACCTCTTCTCTCAGTGGGCTAATCACTATCTGTCAAAGACCACATTGCCACTGCCATGTTTCAGTATCGATACAGCTTTTAAGTTTTGGCACCATTAATAATTAAATACTAACTATAAGCTAACTATTACACATTTCATTTATAATAAAAAACAAACCACATGTGTACACTAGTTCACTCTTGTTCTACAATCCTAATTATGCATAGTAAGCGTTGAACAATATCCCTCATATTAGGCCTTTCACCTTTCTTCTCCCTTAGACATTCAAGTGCAAGCTCCAAGAAGAGTTTTATGCTTGTGAACATTTTATCCCCCAACAAGGTCTCCACGGAAATAAGAAGCCTTTGATCCACCACTTCCATGATTGTACCATTGCTGGCATGTTGGTTCACATGAATGGCTAGGTTGACATCATCTTGATCACGATTGAAGTCAATCGCTTTCTGTGATGTCAAAAGCTCTAGCAACACCACCCCATAACTATAAACATCACTTTTATCTGTTAACTGGTAGTTGCGGTAGTATTCAGGATCCAAGTACCCCAACGTTCCCTGAGCACACGTTGACACGTGACTCAGTCCTGGGCTAGCCAATCTAGAGAGTCCAAAATCTGAGACCTTGGCATTGAATTCATCATCCAATAGTATGTTTGTTGACTTAATATCTCTATGGTAGATTGGAGTGTGTGCAGCAGAATGCAAGTAAGCCAATGCTTCTGCAGTTTGAAAAGCAACTTTGAGCCTTGTTTTCCAGTCTAGAAAGTTGGAACAATACCTACCATGAAGATGGTCATAGAGGGTCCCATTTGAGATATACTCATAGATCATCAGTGGAAGCTCAGATTCCACACAACACCCCAAGAGCCTGACCAGGTTCTTGTGATTCACTTGAGAGAGTATTGCAACCTCATTAAGCACTTGTTGGGTGCTTTTCAGGTTTCCCACTCTAGCTTTCTTCACAGCCACCAATGTTCCATCTTGTAATTCACCTTTGAAAACTTCCCCAAAGCCACCACTCCCCAAGAACCTCTCGTGGGAAAAACCGTTTGTTGCTCTCTTCACCTCTTTCAGTTGAAACATCCTGCAAGGCTTCTCCACAGCACTTGATTTCAGCTTATCTTCTCTTTCCTTGGCCTGATTCTCTTTATAGGTAGAGAGTTTGCAGGACTTTGTGATGATGGTCAGAACCACAGCAAGAGAGAAAAAAGTAACAACAACCCCTATTGAGACCACCAAGCTGGTTTTCCATTTGGATTTTCTCTCATACCTGACACAGGTTGCTTCAAAAGGGTTCCAAATGTGTCCCCCATTACAAAGACAGCGAAATAGGCCATTTCTACTTGTAGGGGAACACTTAGAGTCTTCAGAGCAATCCCTTTGTGTCTTGCACACTGGTTCAGGTGGAGGAGCCCATTGGATTTCAAGCCCTTCCTCCCACTGATTCGGAGGCTTGTCTTGGTTCAAATGAATTATGCTTCTGAATGCTTTGCAGCCAGAATCATGAAGCCTGATTCTGTAAGCTGAAGGTATCCCTCCAGCTAGAAAAGTGCAACAAGGGTGAAGATCATTTGCACACTCAAGTGCTCTTTTTGTGTCAACATGGCCTGAATTCTCCAAATAACGATGGCAAATACTAGAAGAAGTGCAGTTAAGTGGAGAAACCAAGAGGCGCGGGGAACAGTTAAAGAGGAACACTGTGTTGGATGAAGTTATGTTGAAAGGGAGTGACTGGTTTAACCATATACCATTGCTTCTAGGCATGTCTTGTGTGACACATGAACCTGGTAACCAAGGTGATGGCTCTACCACCATGCGTTGGTTTGAAGACATGATTCTTAGAACAAGATAGGAACTTCCGTTGAGGGTGTCGAAGAAAAGCCTTTGAGAGTGGGGATCACAACGAAGCTTGTAGTGTGGATCACCACAAGTTGAATCTGTGCTCAAAGGGTACGGAACTTGCATAGAGCCACAATTTGTACAAGTCTTCTGTGAAGAAGTGTGATGGCCAAGGACAAGGATAAGAAGAAAGGCATAGCAAAAATGGAAGTTGGGTCTCATGTTTGATTCAGCAATCATTTTTGCATGGAGAATTAGGGGAAGGAACATCTTATGATTTATGAACTCATAGATACGAGGATCAATAAATATAAAATGCTACACCTAGCTACTGTAAACGGAATAAAGTGGGGGGAATGCAAGTTAAAGGCTGCAAGAATCTACCATGTGGAATACTATTCTGGACCCGGCCTAGCCTAGGTCCAGCTTGGTCAAGTATGTCCAATGCACCAAAAAGCCTATATTATATGCAGTGGAAATTTTCAATTTATAAGAAATAACTAATAATACTTAATTATGTGTGTGCTATGTGAAGATTAATTGAAATATTCATAATAATATATCTATTTTGATATATCATAAACTCTCATATTATTTAAGAGTAAAAAAATAATGATAATTTATAAATATTTTTTTTCTCTTAATCTAAGAAAATGTCATTTTGTTAAGAATAAAATAATAAAGAATCATTGGCTACCAAAATAAATAATATCTGATAAGGTTCCAGAATGTCACAAATCTACTTATTTTCCTGTTTAGGGGTAATTTCCCTTTGAGATAACATATGATTCTCAGGTTTAATTTCCTATCAACATCAAAGGCGTATAAAGATGATCGATCTATAGCCATAGGAATTATATATGACGCCAATTTTGGCCTTTCCTGGTTTAAGTGTCCGAGTCTTTGCATCAGTCATCATCCCGCGTGGAGACCATCACTACACGCAGGCATCGACTTATTGGCTCACAGGAGGCACGTAATCCTCTATTTTGTGTCAGAAAGGAACAAATACCATAAAAATCGTGGTGATTTATGGGACCAATTTTGATACCGCGTGTATGGTCATAGAGACAACTTTTGTATAGCTATATATATTCTCTTTATAAGATGCAAAGAGAAAAGTTTTTTTGTCATGAAACCGTTTTTTTTTTCTTTAGTCAAGCAGCAGATACAATGATCATAGTGGAGAAATTACTAATTAATTAAAATATATCAAATTGCAGACGCATGGTCCATTATAATTCTTGCACTATCAGTAATGTGATGAGCCAATATTCTTCCATGTAGTATTCTGACACATGGATCATGCGCAAGCATGCACATTACACCGTTAATATCGGCTAGTGAAGTTCAATGTTCAAACAACTATATATACATGAGAATGCTTATAACACATATAAGAGTTTCCCCATTCATTAACTGGTATATTAGATATCTCTTAATTTACTTTATCAGAAAGCCACTGACAAACATTTCCTAACCTCTGGATATTTTTGAATGAATTCTTCCTCTTTTCTAGAAAGCATACAATCGCTATGCAATGGGTCCACTAAGTCCAGTTAATCAATATTCTGTAGCGGCATTTTGTTCCCCACACGGATATTCCCATTTTAGTCACTGATGTAGAATTTCCAAAGTGTAGAAAATGAAAAGATGGATTTACTTTCGCATAGCAAAAATTCGGAAAAAAGAAACTGTGTGGACAGATTCATCATATGCAAAATAAAAAAGACATAGATAGAAACATTATATATTCTCTAATCATATTAAAGGATTAATCGAATTAAAATTTTAAAAGATTATTTTAAGTCTTGTAAATTTTAAAGATTATATAAAAATATTATCAGATTTTTTATAAGACTTTTATGATAGTTTGAAAAGGATTTAAAATGACCTTATAAATTTATGAGGTTTGAAAGGATTTTATAAATTTTTAAAAACACATTCAAAATTATGAGTTAGTGAAAAAAATAATAAAAAAATGATGAGATTTTGATAAAAACAAAGTAAAATCAATATATTTTTTTAAATCTTTTAATAGCTATATTGGTTCTAGTTTTATGTCTTTCAATACTAATCTTTCTTACAATAACATCTTCTTTTTCTCATTTTTATATTTAAATAATAGATTTAAAATTATATGTTGACTTTCTAATTTTTTTTAATACTATAATTATTTCATGATAAATCTAAAAATATATTTAAATAGGATGTAATAATAATCATATACCGAAGGAGAGAGTACTGAGGGTGAAAAATTGGTATGAGAATTAGCAAGTTATGTGGATGATGAAATCAAGGGTGATACTCACAAAATATTACATCAAGTAGATGATAAACATAATTAATCAGGATAAGGAAAACATGATTAATTTTAATACACAAGAAAAATATTAATTTAATTTAGGAAACAAAGAAAAAAAAGTGCAACTTTACCGCTGCACCAGGGCTCGCCCTCAAAATTAATGATTCTTAAAAATTAATTCATCAAAATTTGTATATTTTTTATCATCAAAAAACTTTTTATAAGTTATAAAATATTATAATTGAATATCACTGAATTTTATTGTCTCTCTTAAAAAAATTTAATTAAATACCACAAGACTTATTTATACTATTAAAAAATTCTAATCGAATATCATAAGACTTTTTTATAATTTTTTTAAAATTTTTTTTTAAAATCCCAATTCAATACACCTCCTTCGATATTAAGGGGAAAAATATTTTTAAGATTTCTATTTAAAAGAATCAATACGGAATCATTTGAAAAAAGATGAAGACGAAATTTTTAAAATTTAAAGGGTCAAAATAAAAAAAATTAAAACACAAAGAACCAAAACAATAATTTAACTTATTGAGTAATGAAGTGCGCAAGACAACAAAGTTCCTACGTGCTTTGAACGTAACGGTGACTGTGTTTATCACAATCAAGATCTGATTTACTCGCGAATGCTTCTTGATCTCTGCAATCAGAAACATCTTGGAGATTTTTCCGAGTGCCAATGTTTGCAATATTTTGTGTGGGGAAATGGTGTTCATTGTACTATTGTGATCGATTAATGTGAAGTACTCTGGGTTTCTTTCTTCATGTTCTTTTTCTTTTTACTCTTTGTTGTTTTGTTCTCTTTGTGTGTGTTTCGATTTTGTGGATTTTTTTTTTAATTTGTGGGGTTTTTAGTTTCGCATAAATCATAAGAAGAGATTAGTCAGTGATTGACCAACGAATGAGGAAGTGACACGCAAAAAAAAAAAAGTGATAATAAGTATGAGAATCAATCGAGTTTAATTCTATAAAAAAATAATATATTAAAAAATACTAAAACATTGTATGAATGACAATAATATAGAAACTAAAATTACACTTAAGTTTCTTAAAAATAAGTACAGTTAAGTTGCATAAAGAAAAGTACATAAGTTTTTTTCATACTTTAATATTATTTTAATAAGCATAATTTGTCATATACACTCCACTTTACAAACAATGACTTTATGCATGTTAACAGTCAAATGGAGTGCCCAAGATAATGTGATAAACAAAGTTCACTTAGGAATGTCTTTTTGCAGTATTCGTGGCTAGGGAATTTTTTAGTTAGCACTGTCTACCGCATCATGATATCTTTGATTAGTGTGGCAATGTTCACTTAGCGATGCATTATCACAAACCCGGTTGAGTTTCTTAGTTTATCATAAAACCAACATCAAGTTTCCTATTAACCATGGTAAAAAGAAATAATAATGGCAAACACTCATCATCAACTTTCACTGGTTGCCAATATTTAATTTACTTTTATTCTCTCTGGTATTAATTTGTAATAGCTTAATGATAATCACAGCGACTAACTTCTACAAATCTCTGACTAATATTTCTTCACCTCTCGAAAGTGAGTAGCAAACTAGCAATATGATGGAGAGAATGCTATTCGTAAAACACTTGCATTAATAATTCCTTTCAATGTTATACCAACAGTTTCAAGCGTGATCACAAGTAGAAAACAATACAAGTAAAGGTTAGAAAATACGTGTTATTTGGATGGATTAAAAGAAGTGGAAAAAGTTCTCTCCACTTATTGTTTTGATCGATCTATAGAAGAGTAGATGAAAATAAATAATTTTTATCAACTTCTTTTTCAACGTATTAAAAATTTAACTTTAACTAAAAAATAAAATTATACTTTTCACTAAATTATTTTTCTTAACACCATATTAAACTATTTATAGTTAAGCATGTTTTTAATTTTTGTAAATAGGACAACATTTCCTTTTAGTTTCTTAAATGGATTACCCGAATGGGTTTTATTGTAAGCAAGCAGTTCCACATCTAATTACAGTCCGAATGTAGGAAACAGTCAAACAGAAAATTTGAATAGTGAAATAAATTCATTTATTTTAACATATAATAACTTTTAAATTGTTATATTGCATTATTTTTTTTACCATATATTTCGTTTTGTTTTCTTAATTGTGATTCTCACGTTTCAATCAATTTATTCTTTTCTTACGCATCATTTTCTTTCTATTTGAAATAAACCCCTTTCACTTTCTTTCTATTTCAAGTGAAAAGCAACTTTAAAAATATTTTTCTTTCTTTTCCTAAAAGTTGATGCATGAAATTTTTCTTTTTTTTTTCGAAAAACTTGACGCATAACACAACTGTTAATGTGGATTGGCCCAATCAATTTGGACCACCATAATTTAAGAATGGTTGAAATTGACTAATTAATTATTGGTTAATAATTTTCTTAGTCAACTCAACTAACCAGCCCTTTTTTATACATTCACTTCTTATTTTTAACATTATAAAGAATATAATATTATTTTTTTATTTATATATAATATTTGCGTAATAGTTATTTTTCTAACACATTATATTGTTCTAATGACTATTGATAATACTGTCAAATTTTTAAATTAATATATAAATAAATCTATTTAACAAAGTTCATTAAAAAAAACACATGAATCCAATATAATAAAAAAAATTAAAACATCATTTTAAAATAAATCTACCATTTGTAGGTTTGGATGGATCGGTTTACAAGATAATTCATCTTAATTGTGCATTTGGAGGGACTTCTTGGACTACCCTACATCCATAGGAAAATTAATAAGGAACGAATAATAGTACCAGAAGAATCTAATTAGTTGCTTATGATCTAATACAAAATGTTAACAATTTTCACTCCTTTCATACCAAAATATTTTGTTGAACTGTAGTTATCACAAACTATAATTAACACTTTTTTGAGACAAGCTGTGATCTCCCAGCGATGTTTTATAGAAAACTAATGAGTAATGACCATTGATTCAAATAGTAAGGAGTTTTTTTACACAGCAAAAATTAATCAAACTCCAAAATAATTTCTGAATATCAAAAGTAGCATTTCATAGAAGGCGAAACAAATCAACGTTTTGAAACTTCGAAAACAAAAGTGCATACTCAATCATCTTAAATGATAAACATTCTCTTCTTAAATTTGAAATTGTCAAAGTCAAACCAATGATGTGGCAAGTTACTTACAGATTTCTTGTAGCTCCCAGTTAGTAGGTGTTTATTATACTTCAACTGAATATAATATGCAGTCGATGCATATACTATGCTTAATAATTATTTACAGAAATTTACGTGGAGAAAAACTCCTTTAAATATGATCTCTATGCACGAGTTCATGGAAGATCAAACTGTGATGTATCTTGATAGAACATTGTGTTCTCATGAAGAAGGAAGGAGCTAGTTAGTATAGCAACAAATGTAGTGTCACACGGTCACTGCTTCTATGCCAAGCTCAGAAGTTTCTTGTTCAAAACTAGAAATAACACAGAATACTAATTTGAATCAAGCACTAGAGCATGACTTCCTTCTAGGAACTAGATGTTCCTCTGCCCCTTTGGAAACAGAATGCCTAACCCTCGCTTTTTCACTGCCATCAACCCATCTCTTTAGCCTTTCAAGCAACTTTGTCCTTTTTGAACAAGCACTGTCACTGTGATCATGACCCCTAGTATGCTCATCAAAGGAAGGATCACTGTGATGCTCCAAAAGGGAATTGTGTAGTTCATGCTCTGAGTCATAATGGATAAGTACATCATTTCTTCCAAATTCCAATTCTAAATGGTTTTTATCCTGGTTCTGTTGTTGTTCATGGTGCCTCACTAGATCATGCCTTAAACAAGCATTTGTCCACCGCAAGTAAATCAGTTCTTTAGCTTCATCTGCTCGTTCTTTCTTGGCCTGCTCCAATTCATCCAGAAGCTTTGTGTACTCTTCCCTACTTACATCTCCTGCTTCAATCTGCTCATGAAAAACCTTAAATTGTAACGATTTGGATGCTAGTAAATTTCCTTTAAGAAAGAACTTTGTTGAAATAAAATGACAGTGCAAAAACTCTTTATTGTAGCCCAATCATAAATTGTTATGCAATTGAATATTGTTAACTTTTGTAATAAATTCATATCTAGGGTGATTTTCTATTGGTTGATGTGAAAAAAAAAATTATATTGACATTGTATCAAAATTATAATCCCAAAGAATAAACCATTATATATAGTCCAACCCCTTTAATGACATGCCAATATATGATTAACATGTTAAATTTAACACTAGAAATAGATCAAAATTAAAATCATGCATACCCACTACTACTATTATTGGTGTTATTGTAGTTTATATTAGTTGATCAGAGAAACCTTTTAGATTTCAACCAGTACATGATTTTTTATACGTTTGTATTGCTTACCTTAGAAGCATAGGATTTTTCTGCTGTGTCAAGCTTCTTCAGAAGTTCATTCTTCTCATCCTGCAATTGATCCAAAGCCCTCTGCAGCTCTTCCATTTTATCCTCAAGTTTACCTATGACATCAATTTTTGTTTCCAAGGCATCACGGCTTCTCAAGATTTCTTCTTCTTCCAGTTTGAGCTTCGAAGCCTGCTCCTTCGCGAGGCGGGTTTGTGCCTTTGATTTCCTCATTAGCTTCTGAAACTTCCTCCGAAGCATTCTATTCTCAGATTTCCAACGCTCAATCTGTTCCACAACTCTGAGATATTGAGCAACAAAACTCTCCAACCTCCTATTCTGCATCTCCATCGACGAAATCTCCCTGTCCAAGAAGCCAACACGAGCAGTCTCCAGTGACAACATGTTTTTTATCTCCCCAACCACAGTTTCTTGCTCTTTCATATCACAATAGCGACCAAACTGCAAACGTAAGGCCAACTCCTTCATATGCATACCTTCAATCATGCTTCTCAGGCCATTAATCTCTTCTTCTAAACACGGGGTGTCATTGATCATCGAACTTTCAGCAACAACACTTTGATCTATTGTTGTACTATGTCCTTCATCTTCCAAACATGAAAGGCTATGACTATGACAACTTTCTTCATAGTTTGGCTCAAGATGGGAATTGGTTTCGTGGGAACTTCCTTCATTTAGTGATAAAGAAGAGGTTTTAGAGAGGCTTTTCTTTGCCACGAACCAAGCATAGATGCAACCAGCAAAAGACACAGCCAAAGGAACACCAGCTTTGAGGATAATTGGCTTTATTAGGACCTCAGGCTTTGATGTTGTGTTTTCCATCCTGAACAACAAAGACAAGTTTCAGCAATTTGATTTGGTTAGGCTTTTATTTCCATCAAAACCCAATGGAAGAAGACACCAAAAATCTTAATTTGATCCTTGTTGTGTGTTGTGTTAGCAATGGTTTGAAAGATGGTTTGCATAGTAGTATTATTTTGTGGCATTGGCATTGCTTTTTCTTTGGTTTAGAGGAAGAAGCACAATGATATAGCTTTTTGACTTCCCCAACACCACCAAATGCTGTCAACTAGCCTTGTTCGTGCTCTTTGGAATCTAATTCTTTTCTGGATTAATAAAATTTCGGGCTTCTTTTCTTCTATTTGAAATCATACGTGGGATGTTTTAGTTTCCACATGTTCAAAGCTTGAACATACATAGGGGTGTCCATTGGGAATTACCAATTTCGAGGAGTGCACTTCCAATATTCATTCAAGGTCAATGCTCCGTTGCCGCGAAAAAATATTCTGCATTTTTTTTTTGTGGGATCAGACATATGGTGTAAAACTATGTATAGTAACATCAAATAATTTTTTTATATCATGCTAGGAAGTATTCATTAATTTTATTCATCATTATTTTTGGTTGATCATTATTTTTAAGAAAGTTTTTTTCTTTTTATTTTTTTTATTTACAGGACTTAAATCTAAGATTTTTCTCAAAGGAATTAAAGCCAGTACCATTTAGATTAAAAATTTGTTGATTAAATATTTGTTTTTATGCTTTAAATTATTTATACAAGTAAGTATAAATAATTTATGTGCTCTTGGTATAATAAATCTTTTACTAACTTATTAAAAAAAATCTCACTAATTTAGTTTTTCTATTTTCTATTTTTTTGTATCATATGATTATGGTAACACAAACCGCCTTGTCCAGTGGTAGGATCGGAGTAATACGTATGGGATCGTAGGTTTAATTAAAATAGTAGTACATTCATGTAAATTTTTTACATTATCAATTAATTATAAATGTATCATTAAAAATAGTTGATTTTATGCTAATTATTTTAAATCATGTTGTAGTGTTACTTAATTGATTGAGAATGTAAATTTTTTATATTAATAATTTTAAAAAAATTAAAATCTTAAATATATTATATTAAAATTTTAAATTTCCTTAAAAAACATGGATATAATAAATACTGTGTTTTTTAATACACTAAATACATTATTTTCTAATCAAAAATATTTTTATCATATACTAAAAAATTTCATTCTTTAAGCCGGTTTGATTATCTAAATACTTCTTTTTTGTCATATAAATACGTACTCTAATAATCTAATGCAACGTATTCATGTCATAGCTTTAATTGCACAAATCTAAAGTCAAGTACATTTTGTGTGCTTATCACTAGCGAGACCAATTTTGTCAATTTTCAATGTTCAATAATTTACTTATTGTAGTCGTCAATGCTCCTAAATAAAACCCTACTTTTAGAGACCAACATTAAGCCTTTAGAATTAGATATTTAGGATAAATCCATTTAAGACATTAAAGAAGCATATTTCATCCCTATTTTCTTTTCTCTTACACTTTTACATTTAATGGTAAGACAATAAATAAACAATAAAGAAAAGTGAAAATATTATATAAAAAGGAAGACAATAGTAAAAAATTAATTAATATAGAATAAAAAAGATAAGAGGAAAATTATATATATATATCCTTTTATTAATGATGTATTTTTTATGTTATTAATGATGTATTTTGGGTTAGGCCTAGTAATTAAAATAAAAAAAAACCTTTTTCGTTATATTAGTGTCAAATTTCAATCAACTGTAAAAAATATTATAAAGAAAATGTCAAAAATAATATCGCTAACATTCATCATAAACATCAATTTCTAATTAAATTTTACACTGTCAAGTATTGTTAACTCGAAAACGTATCCATTACATCATGCCAAGAATTGTAATTCCTATCTGTTAAGGAAAGGATATGATTAATACCTTTGCGGTCTCAATAATTTAATTGAAATTGTGGTTGGTTTTTATTATATTGAACACAAAAGGCATCAATTAAACAAAAATGATGGAACCACCTCATACTTCAAAGCTAAGAATTTGTAAATACAGCTAGCTGTTAAAACTTCTTTATTGTCTCAAGACCTCCATTGTTTACTGAGTAAAACATAAAGATACAGATATTTCTATTATAATATTTAGATTACAGATCTCACAAGTTCATTTTTTAAAAAATTTATTGTTTTCTTTCATTTCTCTTTTTTCACATATATCTTCTTTCAAAAAAACAATTTTATTTGAAACATCATGTGTTAGGTCTAAATATGAACACCTCCCGATGAAATTCTAACCAAATGCACTAAACATTAATTGAACTGGACTTAAATATGCCATTCTAGTCGTGAAAAACTTATAACGATATATTTTGATTGCACAATGATCATTATTTTCATTTACACGCTTACTTCAAATAACCAAATATAATAACAGCGTTTCCAATATGAACATAAAACAAAACCTCCATGCACGGGGATAATGGAAAATTGGAGTAACATTGGCACCAACTGGCTGTGTTGACCACAGCCATTATTAGTCGCTTCCCAGACCAAATCAGGATGCTATTTTCTTCCACAAAAACATAAATAGCACGCCTGAGAATTTGCACAATTGATATATACTAGCCTCTTTGGGATATGATCACCAGGCTCACTAAAACAATGGTATGTGCCTGAAAACAGACACATAAAAAGTCACACGAACAAATAGACTACTCTCAAATTCCTTGAATATGAATTAAACAGCAAGAGATTAGCTAGACCACCTGCGGCATTTAAGTATCTGTTAATTGAATTGCAACAATGTACTATGTATGATTTTCAGACTCAGATAAACAGACACAAACTCAAACTGGAAATCCAAAATCCAATGACGTTATTCTAGAAACAATCCTCTCTCATTTGGCTTGTTTCTAAATTGCCCCTTAAAATGAAATGTTAGTCCCTTCAGAAACTTGTTTGACATAAAATTAAGACATAAAAACTTTATTTGTATCCTTAACACAAAAAAGGACACTACCAATAAGACTCACAGTACAGGACAGGTGAACAGAAGCACAGAAACATGCCCTAATCTTGCAGAGCACAATTTATCAAAGTAGATGCAACAGAAGTTGGCACCAATTCATTATATTATACAACATAAGAATACTGACCACCTGAAGCAGATCAAGAAAGTTCAAATCCGGCATTTGAACTGATGGCATATAGAAGCTTTGCTCTCAAAGTGCCTGGACGTTTGTATGTTGGAAGCTGTAATCATTGAAAGATGGAACATAAAAGTGTAAATAAATCTGAAATATGACAAGAGATTACCTTAAAATGTCAACTATTTTGTCTCAAGTGACTCAAATCACTAAATGGACAGAGTTAGTTAATGGACATCCAAAAGTCCATACTTCTTCCTAAGAAACCAATTTTCATGATATTTTCACTATGAGATTATGAAATTTTCAAGATTCTAAAGTTCAATGTCATATAACCCACAAGTAACATAACCATGTCTTCCGTCTTCCCTATTACTATATTAGTATTACCTTAAGGGTATTGTAGCAGGTTGAAGCTGATGGAAGCCGATCTACATCTTGTCCTCCAATTGTTGCCCAAAGAGGAACATCACATGCAACCTTTGTAAACAAATAGACATGAATGCCAATCAATGGAATCAAGACATTTTATTATTTTTAGGGATTCTTCCAACCCATAACTGGATCATGATGTTGCAAAGGAGGGAGAGAAAAGCAGAAATCCTAGAAACCAAAGGCTGGTACAAAATAAAGGCTGTAACTAATGCAACCCTTTCAACTCATAGCAAGCAATTAAAGCACTAACATCTAATGAAAAACTGATTCGTGCATAAATCCCATCTAGGGAAACAAGTTATTTTAGATAACTGATCAGAAGAGTTCAAGACGCTTTGCTTCCTAACTCTATTGTTGTCCTTAATGTACTCTGCTTGAGTAACAAAAAATACAAACCAAGCTTTAATCATTTAAGAACAAAGCAAAATGGGAACATAGAGGAGTTAGTATAAATGATTTTGAATGCCCATCAATCATAAAAGATCAAGAACATACCTTGTGGATGGTAAAAGGTGGCTGCAAGTATTTGAACCCAAGTAATGGGGCACGAGAACAACTGGTGACAAATTTAAGAAGCATACAGCGCTCTTTAGGTTCAAAGCCTTTAATTACCTGTACACAGTTGGCAGAAAGCAGAAAATAAACATAGATATCTTAAAATTGGCATCTGCACAAATAGCATGCATGAACTCTTCAATATAACTCATGAGGCTGAAAAAATGGCCAAATGTTGCATTCTTTGGTAATCAACATGTACAAAATTCACAAACTAGTAAGTTTGTGTGTCAGAGAGAGAGAGAACCAGTGGTTCAACCAAATTCACCCCAAAAAAATGAAACCTATAGCCTTTGCTTGGAGAGGGAAAGAAGAAGGGGAGTTCCCTGCTTCTTTAACTGTAGAGGATTTACTTCATCTATAAGCCAAACAACAGAAAATATAAAGAAATAACTTTGGCTCTTGTCAACAATCAAGTGCTTTTACTCAAATAGGAATCTACATAGTAATAATATAGCCTTTGTATGTATCTGTCCGATCAAAATTCTAGAAGAACAAATTGATTGTTTGAAAATAATAAAGAAAGCACAAACAATAATACATCATCTTAAATAATTTGTATTACACAGAAAGCTGTAATACCACTCAAAACAAATTAGACAAATATTCATGAAAATCGTATACATATATATAGTATTAGATACAAATACCTCCCAAAAAATCTTGATTGGGCGGCTTCCCTCATTGTAACCACCAGTGTATCGTGTGTTGTTTTTCAAATCATCAATGTCAATATCATAATTGCCACCTGAAAGCAACTGTGTTCTTGTATATCTAAGAAATCTTCCTGCCAAAATGAACTCACTAAAACATATTTTTCACAGTATGAATTATTTTGCACATCGGTTGCAGTTGGTGAGTAAACAAATGCATCTTGATTTGGGGACTCTATTTATGACTTTTTTCTCTTATTATGGCATTCCTTTGCACAAATTAAAAAGCTACTTCAGAAGTGATACAGCAGACAATAATAGTAAATGCAGAATTCTATCACAAAAATGTCCTGCTGCCTTTTGTGCGAGAGAAGAGGAAACAGTATACTTGCAAACAAAGTAAGAAAACCTTTTCAACACACTAAGAAAAAGAAGATACCTGATTAAATTCACTAGCATTGAATAACTTCAACCAGGCTGGAGATATAAGATCAGTTAACCCTCTATAAAATGCATTTGAAAAGGGCAATATCTGCAATTTCAACATTGTCACATATATACACATGATACAACAGGGAATACAGAAGTGAATAACCTGCATTATACTACAGTAAATGATGGTAAAACCTGTTGGTTGAGTTTGTAGTCTGCCATTGCATGTATGTACTGCATCTTGTTCTCATTTGTCACAGAAATATCTTTGCCACCAGATTTAAGTTCCACCACATACCTTTTGCCCAATGATTCTTCAGTAACTGTGAAATCAAGAGAGAGCTCCTTGACATCACCGTCATAATTCTGCATGAATGAGCATGTGAACCTTCCAGTAGTTTGATAAAATGCCAGAACAGGAATACACAGTACCCACCCAAGTCAAACATAATCAAGCTAAATTAAAAAATGAGACAAAGAAAAAACCTGATTCCTGACCCTAAAATCAAACTACATTAAATGAAGAATGAATAACATTAATGAAGTTTTAAGGTTGTCACAAGTAATACTTTTATTCTAGAGTTATATAGCATCCGGTTGCTACACGTACTGATAACTGCGAAATTTGAGCTAAATTAATAGTCATTTTTGGTTAATAATGATAATGATTTCTTCACTTTATTATTGTTTTTAACGAGATAACGAAGAAATTAACATCTGTGCAAATGTTTGATTAGTAGAAGTCAAAAGGAGAAGAACTGAAGTGCTTTAGAGGAAAATTGATGAAAAATGTGGAAGAAAAATCATTGTAGAAGAGTTGAAAGAATTCGACAACTCGCTCAGTGCACAAATCAGGCTCAGCGCGCAACTCTCGCTCAACGGGCGAAGCCAAGCTCAACGCCAAGTCTCGCTCAGCGCGAAGGTCAGGCTTAGCACGAGAAGGTCCACAAGGAAAAGCCCAGGGCTCGCTCAGCGCACAGATGCGCGCTTAGTGCGAAGTCAGCATGAAAAATAAGCTACCTTAGGCCTATAAAAGGAGTAGAAGGCAGAAGGAAAAGACACACCGAGTCTCAGAGCTCTCCAGTGCAAAAATCCAAAGTCTAAGCCTCTCCCCTAGGGGAAACCCCCTTTTCTTAGTCATTCCCCATTTTCTTATTACTAGTCATCTAGCCCTTTCTTTTATTAGCCTTTAAGTGTAAAGTCTCTCATAACTATAAGAGGCTAAACCCCCCGTAGTTGGAACCTAGCAGTCAAAACCCTTGTAATGTAACTGTTCTTCTTATCTATTAATGCAATTTCAATTTGTATTATTCCTTTTCTGCTTTTCATTGTTATTGTGTGGTTTGGCCATCCATTCATCTTTTTTTAAGGGTTATTCATTGGAAAATGATAATTTCTAAAGAACTGGGAAAGGGCATCTTAACATTGCATTGTTAGGAATAGAGTGACTTTGTTGTGTCTCTGCGTACGTCTTTATACTTAATGTTGTTTATGATTTCATCTTTGCAAAGGAATTTGAGAGAAAGAATACATAAATTAGGCTCGTCATCCTGAGGGATCAGGGTTGAGCATACTAGTAGATGTAGGTGGAAACTGGGAACAGAAAAAAACATTTTCTTGTTGTCTTTTTCTTTTGCCTTTTACCCTCAAATTTCACACTTACAATTTCTTTCCTCTTCTACTTCTTCTATTGCTTACAAATTGGGTATTTACCAACGCAACTACAAACAAATTCCATGTGAACTCGACACTCGGTCTTCCGTTTTAATCTTTACTACTTGTGATAAAATTGGTACACTTGCCAATCTATTAACACCTACCCGGCAAGACATGGACTCTTTTGAGCAATATTCACATATACAATATTATTTATGCCTAAGTAGGATTGCAAATGGACCAGGCTGTCTACAGAAGGAGAAAAATTTAGGTGTCAAGCCAGCATCAAACCAAGTCAAAATTCAAAAAACATGGATCCTAATATAAAGCAATGCGAGTCATTTTGAATGGTCCTGAATCCTGATTAATTTTGGCAAAATATTTATAAGAATGAGATGGAAAACAACATGGATTTGTCTCATGGGTTTACCTTGACATACATAAGGTTCCTGTATAGCTCTGGATCAAGTGTTGATAATTCATCAAGAAAGCTATATCGTCCCAATAGCTTTTGTACAAAGACATGGGAGAAAGAGTAATCAAGTAATATTCCTTCATATAGAGCTTTACCCACTACTCTTCCAAGGAATTCAATCATCTGAAGACCATTCTCCAAATATCTGGCAGATGCAGTTGGAATTAGAAGTCTGTCTGAAGTCGAGTTTTGGGAAAAGAGTCCATATCTAAGACAAAAGGAAAAGGTTTCAGTTTATAAAGTCACTCCTAGGTCCTGAAAGAGGCAATAACCAAGAAACAAAAAGCAAGAAAGTACAAAATAGCTTTTCAAACTTACTCGGGAGAAAATGCTGCTTTTGATATGTCAGTCAGAAACTCTTTAGACAATCCACCATAGTCCAGGCCAGCCTCAAGAAGACCACATTCACTGACAAATGATACATGGATGGATGACTTCAACCTTGACCCAAGGGAATTTAATTGCCGAAATCCATCTTCAACAATATGGCCCCGACGTATTACTATCTCAATGGCCCGTGAACCAGGTTCAGAAATTTCACCAGCCATTTTTCGGGATGCTTTGTCCATCTTGATAAATTCACGAAACATCTCAACTCTATTTCAGGGATAAAACAGCCAATTGAGTACTTTCTATAATCAGTAGTAGACTATATCATGTGTTACATACAAGACAAATGAAATGACAAGTTGCAATCAAATACAATTCAATCACTCTACTTTTCTTAAGAAGAAACAAATCCAATTCAATCACATTGATCAATACTCTCATTGACAATAGTTCTCACTTTTCAAAGTTAATTTTAATCGCTTGTCTTCAATTATGGCTTCCTAATGCTTAACAAATAATGTAGATAAATAAATGCAACCACTCATGTAATCAATATCCACTATTTCATAAGATAAATGAGTAATATTCCCAAATGATTTTCCATGAACATATCAAATTTAAAATAGTTTATAAGATAAAGACATGACATATTAACAGTAATCTTTTAAGGTGAACTCATTTATTGATTCTCAAATCTCAATTTGATCAGTCAACAGTAGAATAAAAAACTTCGTACCCCATTGCCAGCTCTTCGCTATGCGAAGGTATGGGGGAGGGATGTTGTACGCAGCCTTACCCTTGCATATGCAAAGAGGCTGTTTCCGGATTCGAACCCACGACCAACAGGTCACCAAGGCACAACTTTACCGCTGCACCAGGGCTCGCCCTCTAGTCAACAGTAGAATGAACAAATAAAAATAAGGTATGAAGGTACCTTGAAAGTTTTGCTGGATTAAGTTAATTAAGACAACCAGAGTGGCTAGATAACCAAATTAAGACTAACTTTTTTTGCAACTTGTACTTTCTACTCACAAAAGAAAAATTGATATATAAATTCAGGCTGGCTGCAACCCAGGTCATTTAGCTCTTTTTTACATGTATCTTATCCTTCTAAAGATCAATTGAATGTGACAGCTGAAATGTCACAAAGATATAAAGAACATAATAGCATAATTGCATAAAACATTTATCTCAAGAAGCAAGAGTCCTCTTAATGGTCATGGAGTTATTAGTTACCTTTCCTCAAAAGGGAAAACATGAGGAACAATGGTGACAACAGAACCTACACTCAGTGAAGCTGATGAATCATCAGATCTCAGGTTGGTTGCTAAAACTTCATGAGTTCTGGCAGCAACTGCAATTGGTGGCCGGCTTTTTCTAGCAGGAGAAAGCCACAAAGCAGGAGGGCAAAATGGGTGTCTGCAATCCCTTTCATACAGTAAATGTAAGCATCTGACAGCACAATCCATGAGAGGCCTATTATGATGACCACTAACATGGGACAAGCCATTATAAACCAAGGTATTGAGCATTGACGCAATTCTTCTTTGCTGCTCTATTTTGAATGGAATCTAGAAGCATTATATCCCGAAAAGTTAGTTTTGAAAATGTGAACTAATTGATAAAAGGACAGGGACAAGGAGAAATCAAGCAGTTACCTGTTTCTCATAGAACTCTATGTCATCAAGAACTAAAAGCAGGTGAGAATAGGTTGCACAGAAAAGATGAAGCATGGCAAACATATCCTTTGGAACGCCTTGTGGGCCATGCCTCATAGGTTCTGTGTCCCATACATCTGATGAATCGTCATTCACTCTGCTAGGCTCAGAGTGACTGCCAATGGAATCTATGCAATCGGTCGCTGCTTGTGACCTACCTGTAAATTTATGAAGTACGTTGACCCACTTATTAGCCCCATCTTTACTGACATGTTTTTGCATCTTCTCAAAGGCTTTGTGTTTGCTGCTTTCACTTGTGTGATTATCAGAATTATTTTTGTCTTCAGAAAAAAAGGAATCCTCCAGTACACCCCATAATCTCACAAGAAATCCAGGAGTGAATGCTAGCATGTTGAGAACTGATAATGGGCCACGAATTGGACTCAAAACTGAAAATATTCTAAGTAAGTTAGAATAAAAAAGTGCAACATCACACAATTCTAGCTTCCCCAGACATGCCAGGTCATTTGAGATCACAGTCGCAGCCTTGTTATTGGCATCTCTATCTATTGATGCCAAAAGATTTTTGAGATGCCACTGCTGACAAACAGGCCTAAATTGATCCATGTATGACATTATTATGGATTCATCGGTTGCTTCACCCTCATGCCGAACTGTATCAACTGGCTGTGTTGAACTTTCAACATCAATTTGAAGGGCTTTCTTTTTCTTTTTGACCCATCCAATATTATCAAGACAAGCCAGTAGGGCCTCTGCTAGAGTAATAACAACACGGACATACAATGCATACTCTAAACCTTGATTGAAGGATTCATTCTCATTCCCTGTTGCTAGGCATATACTGTTAGTGAGGGCCCAACCAACTGGTGGAATAGCCTTGAAAGAGACAAGTATTTCTGATTTGACGAACTCCAACATCTCCATCAAAACTTTCTCTTTCAAAATCTGTCATCACCTGTCAGAGTTTGATCAGTTCTGATATGTTTAAATCATAAACCATAATCTATGAAGTTATATGATCTTACTGACTTCAGGTGAAAGCTTAATAGAAGGCATATTCAAGAATTAACTTCAAATTCTAACAATTCAATTAAGGCTCATTATTTTTAATTTCATCTGTCACAGGAAAACAGCATCTCAATATACATCAGAGAGAGGTTTCCCTCACCATCAATAATATAAAATAATGCAATTAGGCAAAAAAAATGATAATAAATTTGATAGCTAAGGGTGAAAATTCACCTTTGAACCATTATTTTTTTACTTTTTAAAGAAAAATATATTGAGTGTTTTCAGTTTAGAAATGTAGTAAACTGAATGATAGATACTATAAAATACAAAACTTAGCTCTAAAGCAAGAAAGATTCATCTTTGATTTAGCAAACTTACAACATCAAACAAATTATGTGTGCATAGAAAAACCAAATGTGCATGCACGATCATCAACTCAGAAGGTAAAGAATTGGCACCAGTTTAAGTAAATTATACATATGGGTTACATTTACATGATCTGTCACAGCCTTAAAGAAGAAAAAAATTAAAAAATTCAAAACAGAATAAAAAACAATAAAAGAGACCAAGTTGTCATTAAAATAAAAGAGCGGACTAATAATTTTGCAGGCGAAACTGTTCTAGTTTAATGATGCTTACCAATAGAGTCCGGAAGCATGGAAACAAAATAGATTTGTGCTTTAAAGCAGGTAGAAGAACAGGTGGGAGATGTTGCACTAGCCAAGGTATAGTCAGAAGATAAACAAAAAACTGCTTAGCAGCATGGTTGACATCCAGTGCGCCAGGCACTTCTACATCATAGTTTGTCAGATAAAATGGCCGCACAGCTAAAGTTATTGCACTTGCAGTAATGAAAAAAAAATCATCTGCCTGGGTGATACTCTTTGACTGAGAGGAATGATTTTCTAATGCACTAATATATCTGCCAATAGACACATAACATCCACTTTTATTACCCCCCAGGAACTGAATTAAATCTTTCACTGCTAAATCTGCATCTAAGTGGTTGTCATCTGTAATGCCTTTCCATCCTTTCAGATCAGTTAACATTACAAGAACACGCATAGCTAGAGATGTGACAATAGTAATATCTTGAGCCCTTGAATTGCATTCACTAAACTCCAAAAGAATGAAAAAACTAAGAGAAGTCAGTTGTCGTGCCTGGTATCTCCATATTGTTCTTTCTTCAGTTGTACCAATTGCCAGAAAACAAAAGTTCTGCTTTGAATCTAACCAAAGACAAAAATAGATCCATTAGTAATGTATTAAATAGGTATGTTAAACGAAAGGAAAAAGGAGGGGTGAGGGTGGGGCAGGGGAAACAGCTCCTTTGAACTCTCAAAACTAAGAAAAACAGACCAACAAAAAGTATGTTGGCATTCATAATCATATAATCACTTGTCATGTCATTCAGTTAAAATGAGTTGCATAATTGGAAAGTGATCTTGAAACCCAATAAAAGACATCTGATTGAGGGGATATACCAGAAGATTTCAGGCTTTCCAGTAGGATTGTAAAGCACAGCTTCATAGAATCTATTCTCTTGCTGTGGACCTTCTGATGCTGAGTTGAGATACGGGTGATAAAGAACAGAAATGGTCTCAACAAATTGTTTGAAATCCAATTTGCTGTCATCACACCAGCATAATGATTCACCGCTATCTCCCACTCCTGCTGAAGCTGCAGGGAAATCATCTTTGTGACCTTGAAGCGCCTCCATACTCTCTTTTAACATTAAGAAAGAGCCGTTATTTCTCCATTGTGATACAAACATGAGGTGCAAATGAAAACTATAAAGATACTAACAAATTGTAGTTACCAACATTCTAATGTTGAGTTTACTAAAAAGTAGGCCTCAAATATACAAATTTTTGTTTTCAATGATTTTAAGTTCATTGTTTCATTTATTGAACAAAATAATATCAAGCATTGTCATCTAAAAGCATCAAGTAAAATATACTAAGAAAATCTGGACACTCTTACATTTCACTTTGTAACCCATTGCTTCTCTAAGCATTCAAGAAATGACACTGAATAACAGCTCCCAAACACAAAAGCTGGCATAAAAGGGAAGGCACAAGACTGGCTCCATAGTGGGGTCTAGGGAAGGTAAGATAAGATATACACATAGTCATGAGCATATAGGTTATTTCCACAACCAGAACTCATGACCATGAGATCACATCAGGCTGCAATTTTTCCATTGTACCAAGGTTCATTAAGAAGCATAGACACTTCTAAATGGTAGCCATGTTATAATAGACTACATCAACTTAGGGTCTATCATTCCTCCCTATACTTTTAGTTAATCAGTTAGAATTACAACTGATTGTTGTAACTGCTTTATAGCTGACCTCACCTAATGGGACAAGACTTTGTTGTTGTTGTAACTGCTTTAACAGACTCCAAATGTTTACAGCTGTGGCTCACTCATCTATAGATATGAGAAATTACAGCCATGTCAAAAGATAAGAACAACAGCTTCTTCTTTTTTTTCTGAACCTTAGTTTTCTTTTCTCTCTCGATTTTCTCATAAACTTGTAATTATAATGTGTCAAACAAGTATCAATGTCAGACACTGCATGAACACTTTGAATGTTTCTAGTTGTATTTTTTTTTTTTTTGCTTTTTTATAATTTCAGTATTTCACACCACAATAAAATTGAGTACAATAACATGAATTCTCTCTCTCTCTGATTTAAGGTTTTTATTTATATTAATTTTAGATTAATTCTTTTTTATAAAGACCATATGTATCTTCTGCCGATGGCAATATGCTCAAGCCGAGTAAGACCAGTATGGGTGCCCTCCACGTATTTAACAGAGTTGCATACTACACAGAGCCTGAACTTGAAACTTAAGCTAGAATAACTTTGTACAATTGATCCAGGTGGTCGGTGGTTGGTTAATTTTATATGTTATAACTTTGTCGTGTAATGTAATTTGTAAAATTTATCCTATTCCGACACCCATGTGGTATGGTAATTTTTTAAAATCAGGGAAATCGGAAGCAAAGACGAAGAACCTGAATGAAGAGCGCAGCAGAAGCAGCTCTTTTTGCGTAATTGCGAAGTTCTCTTTCCCGAGAGACCTTCTGAAGAAGCGCGTCTCTCGTTATCTCCTTCGCACTTGCTCCTCTCAACGATACCTGAACAGTGAAAATTAACAACAACCTTCCATAATCAGAACCGGCGAGTAATGATCAAAATCATAATTACTTGAATAATTGATTGCGGAGGCAAATCTGGAGATGCATTCATGCGAAATTAAGGAACGAGATTGATTGATTCATTGTTTAAAGGTAAGAGGAGAGAGTGAGTAGCTACCTGCTGTTTACGAGGTGCGTCCATGGAAATCACGAACAGAGGCTCAGCTCAATTCCATTTGCTTCCCCTTCGTATCATCTTCAAGCGCTCTCTTTTTCTTTGCTTTATTTTTAAGTTAATTTTCAAAGTGGAAAAACAAAACAAGGAGAAGTATGTTTTAAGTTTTTTTGCGTCATAAAAGTTTGACCAGTGATATTTTTAAATTTTATCGAAAACAAAGTGTTGTCATTATTATTGGTCGATTTTTCCCATGCCCATGATGACAACTCTACCCACAAAAAATATTCATAATAGTAGGCTAAATATTCCCTCGAATTATAATAGAGTTAAGAATATATATTACTAATTAACTTTAAGAATTAAAACATTGGATTTAAGAATAATTATGCTAATGATTATGTTTTTTTATAAGATAGCTAATGATTATGTTACTAAAATAATAAGATTGTGTTTAGATAATGTAAGAATGATTTTTCAATTATCAAACAAGTGAAATAACTGATGCATGATTTTGTGTACCCATGATAATTTTATCTAAATTGAGAGAGATTATGTCCAGGGAAAAAAGTTATATTAGAAAAATATTTAATATATGATCTTCAACATCTATTAAACTAATAACATGAATATTTTCATATATTATATTATAACCAATTCTTAACTATAAATATGTTATTATATTTAATATTAATTAAAGAAATACAACTTTTGATTAAAAAACTCATTAATACAATTGATTAAGGTGACAAAAGAAAAACTATTAATATAATAAGGTATTGGCAAGAAAAAAATGTAAATAGGATGTGTATTGACACGAAACGTAAAAAATGGAGAGTGCAAATTGCAGTTGCAGGAGAGGATATGGTATTGGTGGTAGATGGCAGGCAGCGGCGGCGGCGGCCTCCACTGCAAATCCTTCTTGAAGTCTTCCCTTTCTCCTCCATACTCCAAACCACCGCCCTCCCTCTCTCTCCGTCATGGCACCCTCCACGCCACGCTCCTCAAACGCGACCAAGACACCCATCTCTCCACTTACCTCAAACTCAACCTCTTCCCCCACGCTCTTGGTCTTTGTGGAACTCTTGGTCATCTTGATATGGGTAAGCAAATCCATTGCCATGTGGTTAAACGTGGCTTGGGATGTAATTTGGAAGTTGGAAATGCAGTTGTTAGCATGTATTTTAAGTGTGGGAGTGTGGATGATGCAATGAAGGTTTTCAATGATATGCCTTGTACTGATATAGTTACATGGAATACTTTGATTTCTGGCAATCTTATGCACAGACAGGGGGATAGAGCATTGGAAATATGGGTGGAGATGCTGCAGGAGGGCATGAAGCCTAACCAAGTTACATTTGTTTTGATCATTTCAGCTTACAGGAAAACTAACTTAAATTTGGTTGATGATTGTCGTAGTTTGTTTAATTCAATGAGAACTGTTTATCAAATTGAGCCCACATCCAAGCATTATGCTTCCTTCATCAGTGTTTTGGGTTACTGGGGTCTTCTGCAAGAAGCACTAGAAACTATCAATAACATGCCTTTCCAGCCTTCTGCTCTTGTTTGGCGCGCTTTGCTTGATGGTTGTAGATTGCATAAGAATGCGTTGATTGGAAAATGGGCTGCTCAGAATATTCTTACCCTAGAACCTAAAGATCCTTCAACATTTATACTTGTTTCAAATTTGTATTCTGCTTCTGGGATGGGACCGCTCTGAAATGGTCAGGGAGGATATGAGAGAAAAGGGGTTTTGCAAACACCCAGCTCAAAGTTGGATCGTTTGTGAGAAGAAAATAAATACATTTTATCCGAGAGATGGATCACATCCACAGGAGAAAGATATACACAGAGGTTTGGAAATTATGTTCTTGGAGTGCCTAAAAATTGGATATGAACCTGACACGAGCTTTGTTCTCCATGAAGTAGAGGAGTATCACAAGAAAATTTTTCTATTCCATCACAGTGCTAAACTGGCAGCAACTTATGGGATGCTGATGACCAAGCATGGAAAACCCATTCGGATTGTAAAGTTTCCTTCTTTGTGGGGACTGCCATTCATTCCTAAAATATGCATCTATTGTCACAAAGAGGGATATATTTCTGAGAGATTCTTCTGGATTTCATTGTTTCTCCAATGGCCAGTGCTCGTGTAAAGACTGCTGGTGAAACACTAGTTCATCCAACTGGTCACCATCATTCATGTCATGATGTTTGCTGAATAGTTTTTTTTTTTTTAAGTTATAGGATAGCAATGTTATATGAGAGTAGAATGATAGATTTTATGTAGATGTTACTACCAATTTTGTGGGACCAATCAAGTGGAAGGAAGATGCTTCTTACAAATGCTTTTGGAAAAAAAGTTAGGAATTAGAACTGCACAGCCTCGTCAGAACAAAGATGTATTTTCTTTGTTTACTGAAAACCTTCACCGTGTATGATCTGTCACAGTTAGGTATTTAGTTATATACCAACTCAGCTGGGTATTTTGTTGGGGTTTCGACTTTTGAAAATTTTACTCCAACTGCATGAATTTTTAATGTTCAGGTAACTTTTTTTAATTCATTTTATTAATGTTCTGTGCTGTGTCTTCCTATTGTTGTATGTACACCAGAGTAACACCTGCGTAATTTGTTCTTTAACAAAAATCGAACATTCAAAAGGTGAAATAATAGGCTGGAAAGGCATTGGCCTAATTGTGTTGCAGTTTGCACAGCTATGATCTCAGGTTATGTACTTCATGGACTGAACATTGATGCTATAAACACTTTTAGGTGGATAATTCAAGAGGGAGTGGTGCGTAATTGCCTAACTATGATTAGTGTTTTGCCAGCTTTTGCTGCTCTGAAATTAGGGAGAAGTTGCATTGTGACATTCTAAAGAAAGGATTGGAGAGTAAAGTTAATGTGGATCTGCCATCACTTATATGTATCCAAAATGTGGAAGACTGGATCTTGCTTATGAATTTGTCAGAAGAATGTTCGAAAGAGATAGTGTTTGTTGGAACTCAATGATTTCAAGCTTCTCACAGAATGGGAAACCAGAAATGGCCATTGATCTTTTTAGTCAAATGGGAATGAGAGGAGCCAAGTTTGATTCTGTGAGCCTATCTTATGCTCTCTCTGCTTCTGCAAATTTAACAGTACTCCATTATGGGAAAGAGATGCATGGCTATGTGATACGAAATGCTTTTAGTTCTGACACATTTCTTATGGAATGACTAGACAAAGTATGCAGATGAGATTTGTATTTATTTTTGTAATGTGTAATTTTACTGCAATTAAATTCATATTGATTTTTAAAGGTTTGACAGATATTAAAATAAGATAACTTGTATTTTCTGCACTTATATATTACGTGTATATGGACTAAAACCATTACTTGTTAAGCTATCAATGTATATTTATCATCTGCCATAAAGTTGGTCAAGTTGAAAGCATTTTCTAAATTTGAGAACACTTTACAAGCTCTAGAGGCAGCTACTTTACTTATTGATGGCAAGGCTAGCAAGGGTCTGCACAAGTTCCTGCGTGCTCTTTGTGAAAATGAAACACTAGCTAGGTGTGGCTGATTCAGAGCTTGGGAATGTGATTAAGAAGAAATTGGTGGGTCACTTAAGTTTCCCTTAAAAACCTATGATATGACATTTTACATTTCACTTATCTAATAGCTAACTTGATTATTTATTTTGTTGATCCTTTCAGAAAATTGACTGTATTTACAACAATGCAGTTATGGAGTTGATGAGTGGTGTTAGAAATCAGTTAACTGAACTCATATTTGGTCTAGCTATTCAGGACATGGCTCCAATGAGCTGGGGTTTATCTCACAGCTTATCCAGATACAAATTGAAGTTAAGCGCAGAGTAGGTGTATTTTATGATTATAAGGAATTGATGTTATCATTGTACTCGCTGTACCTTTTTTATATTCTGTTTTCCTAGCTAGTATATTGACATCACTGTAGATTTGTATTGTGTTGAGGTCTGTATCATATTCTGCTATTCACCAAAGAAATTCTCCCCAAATTTGGTAATTGATTGATATGGATAAAAATATCAAGGTATTATTCCAAAGGTGGTGTGATGAATTTGGTTTTTGTAAATCACATCGTGTGAGGAAAGTAACATAGTTAAAATAAGAGTAAGGAAAATACTCAATAGTACGAAGGATTTATCGCACCAAAAATACGAAAATGCAAATCAACGGCAGTCCGTGATTCTCGTTAATTCTTTTTTACAGTTTTTTTCTTTTCATTTAATCTTTAACCAATAAAACAAAGCCACATGTATTTGGTACTGTTTCGTAGATATTGTTTCATACTTAATAGCAGTACTGTTGGAGTAATTATTTGTTTTAACTTCTTAGTAGTTGTCATTTTTTATCTTGTATTTGAATTCCATCGATATGCCCTTTATTTCAATTTAAACTCGTTTGGATCATGCTTTTTAGGAGGAAAGTATTTCTCATACAGGACTTCTATCATTGTCACTAATTATATTAAATGATGTTTTATATACATACACCAGATCAGTTATCTAGATTTCTTAGTTTGCATGTTGCCTCATACCTGTGTTGTTTTCCATTGAGGACCAGCTTTTTTTGGGTGTTCATGTCTTTAGGAAGTTTATCTGACTACTTTTTTTTGCATATTTGAATAACACACCAAAGTAACAGTTTAAGCATTTAACAGTACACAGTTGTTTGGGGTGGGAATAGGATGAATCTTTGAACCTTTAGAGGTGGACCTTATAAGCAAGATTTTGTCTATTATTCATATTTCTAAATCACTGAATTTGGTATGATTGAGTTTTGGTAATGGCAATTTTGACCGATGCAATTCTTTTTCTGGTGGAAAAAAAATTGTAATGACAGTTTTGACCAATGCAAATGATTGTTCATTGTGTCTTTTTAGTTTTTGTTTGATACTTATTAATAACTATTTTCTGTCTTAAAGATTTTTTTTAGGTGGATACCATGATTGTCCAATCTATTGGTTTACTTGATGATCTTGATAGAAATGAATATTTATGTGTTGATAATATAAAAATATTTATATTATTAACTAATAAAAAATTATAATTTTTAAACTTACCATACAAACTTGCTATCCATACATATACTATTTACTCTTGTTTAAAATTTCATTTTACAATGTGACTGATGTAGTAACTGTGTTGTTGGAAAACCAGACACTGACAGAAAAGAAAGAAAAGGGGGAAAAAAATCAAAAGATTGAAATTTTACTGAATAATAGAAAGTAATCACACAATAATCATATAGTATTGATTTATATATCAGTAAAATCGTCAATTGTTTACAAATTAACCATGTGTTATCTCAGTTAACTAGATGACTATCAATTAAAATCCAAACAATATTATATAACATAAAAGTTGTCATGAGTGGCTATGTTTCATTTTCCCTCCACTCGGGAACACGAGAAATGGGCATAAATATTTTGCCTGCCTCTCCACCTCTGCAAGAAAAATTGTGGAATGTGGATCCAATGTGTTGAGTATTGACCACATCACCCATTAAAGAACACAAGAACAATTCTTGTTAACAATAAATATGTGAGTAACCAACCGCATATCCGTTGCTGTTCAAATTTGGCAACTTGCCAATTCCTTTCATTTGTTTGTACCTTTAATAATATGGAGGGTCAGCAATATCACGGAATGGAATGGCATAGATAAATTTCAGAACAACGTTCACGCCACGCAGGGCATGTATATGAATGTTAATTTGCTGGCATGTGGTACGAGGAAATAGAAATTACTACTACTTGGTTTATGTATTTATTTCAGTAATGGTGGAAATACGCATCAATATTTATCGTCAACTCTGCTGCTGTGTCGTTGCGTTAAGGAGTGGAATATAATGAATTAAATGACGCACTATTGTTGGCCTTAATTTGCCGCCACACCGCAAAACTTGCTTTCTTTAAATACACCAAAAAGGGAAAAAAAAATAAAGAAAGAAAAGTCTTTTTTCACACGAAAGAATATAGTACATTTTTTACGCCAACGGCAAGGATCCCAACATTTATAGTCTTGAAATATTTTTTCTCCGAAATTGACAAATATGAAGCCAATCTGGAACAATAATTTTTTTTTGGCTGATCGAACTTCAATCCAATTTGTTGAAAACGCTTTATGAAACAAAGAAGCTGCCCCTCCATTTTGGTTATATATTTGAATCATAAAGACTATAAAATAGACATGATGGAACACAAATGAGAGTTAAAATAATAGCAGTTATTTTAATTTAATAAGTGATTTGGAATCCAATTTTTTAAATATTTAATTAGTCTTGAATTTGATTCTTAATATGTGTCTGTATTAAGGATTCAGAACAAAGTTTTGTCATAATCTTATTCAACTTGAATATCTTCAAAAAAATAAAAATACATGTGATTAATATAAAAAAATAAATAATAATTAGAACTTAGAAGTCTAAGGAATGAGACCCGGCGGCACAAATATATTACGTGTCAGTTTTTATTAATTTGTTATTAGCCTATCAGGGTCATGCAAAATAATAATAAAAATTATTGTAAAATTTCAATTCTGCAAATTAGTGTGAACTGGTATCGCCGTTTTGGATTTAGTGAAGCTCTGGAGTATGTAGCGTCCCTTTCGTTTGGAGATATGTGTGTGTGTGGGAACCATTTGCACAAGTTGGGTTAAAGCAAAAGGTATAGAAACATACGGCACTGAAAATTATATATAAGACAGAACATATCTTAATAGTTAGTAGAGAGGAGAAAATAAATAATCATGATAATTTTTGTTCGTACAGTTATTGTTTAATGAAAATAGATTTACCAATATAAATACTATAAATTTATGTTAATAATATGATATATAAACAATATATATAGTTTTATATAAACAAAGACTAGCAGACAAATATATTTATATTAATAGATAAGTATACAATTATTAAATAAAATAGCATAAGAAATTAACAAAAATTCATATATGATATTATTAGTATTGGCTTATAATATCTATATTACCTTATAAATTATTGTTTAACTAAAAGATATATTAAACAAAGTAAACACTTAATAATTAAAAACTGACCAGAGTTTGAGCTAGTGATAAAAAGCTAATCGAGATAGATAGGTTTTAACTTTCGATTTTCTTCTATATCAAACACATCATAAGGTGTGTGGATGCGATCGAAGAAGAAAAAGATTGAGAGTAAAAAATAAAGGAATCAAGAGAAAATAATAGAGATAACAAGAAATATGATGAGAATAAAGAAAGAAGTAGAAAAATAAAGCGAAAATGAATTAGAGGATAAAATAAACAATTGCTGCGGAAAAATAATATATTCATCAACAATTTAATTATTACTCATAGTAAAAGCATATAGGCCGATAGTGAGTACTAAAAAAATATATCATTTATTAAAATAATTACATGAAATGTATTTTTAGTTAAAATATATTTTTATTATATTTATTTCTAGACTTAAATATAAGTAAAAGTAACTGATTTACGTGCTAATTAAGAATGTTAACATTTTTTTTTTAATTTTACTGATCTCATTTGAAAATATTTTTTTTTAAGTTATCTTTCATTATAATTTGACATCAAAAATAAAAAATATATATAATTAAAAATAAAATCTCAATTAAATAAAAAAAATATTTTAAATATAATAACATTAAATAAAATAAATTAAAATCCGTTTATATTTTCATTCATTATTCATAAATTTTCTTTTTATATAAGTTAAGAGGAAGTATTAATATTTTTAAAAATGTTTGGGGACAATTGGTGCTCTTTTCTTTTCTTGCATAAGAAATTATGAGTGTTTTTCGTTCCATTGAATAAAAATTAATTTTAATTATAATACATTATTGTTATTAGTATAAAAAGAATTATACATAAAAAAATAAAGAATAGATTCTTTTATTAAATAAATTATTATCTTAACATATGAACACAGAAGTTCTTCTTCTATTAAAATGCAATGTATGTTTACATAATTACATTTAACAATTAATGTGCAATTTTTTTTCTTAAAAGAACATTACTTCATGTTCTTAAAGTTTGAAGAGAGATAATAAAATTACTATTTTATTGGACAACACCAAAATAAAGAAATATTCTACAGCTCTTTATCGCAAAGTTCATCAATTAATTAACCTTCCCCGGTAACAAAATAATGTCACTATACACCCATTCAAAACAAGATGCTGAGCTGTGCTTGTGCTTCAGTTCGTGTGTTGAGAAAAAAATCGTTCATTTAATAAAATAGCATTATTTCAGGACATTTTTTTCTTTTCACAAATTTATAGCCTAAACTTTCCACTTGCCAAAAATAAGAAGAAAAGCCGAAATTTTCTACTATCGATTAGTTGGCTGCTTAAAAAGAATAACCTTGCATAAAACCGTGACGTTATTCTAAGCATTAAAAAAATGATAACATTGACCTCTAATTCCCGCTGATGAAATAAATGGGAGGTGGCATGCATCAGAGAGTTATGACTTGTGAACTACCTGCTTAATTACCCTTCTGCTCCTCATTCAATTTGTGAATTTGTTCTTCTTTTCACAGTCTTGTCTTCTGTTTTATACTCTCAATTATAATAGTACATTTTCAGTATAAATATATTTTACTCAATTAAACCCCTTGATTACTATTCTGTATAAAATAATTAAAGATAATAAAATCACTGTACATGTATCATAAATACCAATATAAAGTAGATATTTTAATGAGTAATAATATTTTAACATTTTGATATTTTAAATATTCAATCAATACTTCTTATTTCTCTCTATTTTTCTTCCTACCACATCATATTACTATTATATTTATATTTTTTTCTCTCTCACTATAGAATAGCATTTGTATGTCTAACTATGTGTATCCTATTTTAATATCCTCCTCAAATTCTATTCTTATGTTTGACTATTTGTACCCAAAACGACACATTTGAAGTGGATTGAAGTACCAAAACGACACGTGTGGAGCAAAACACCTCGCATGAGGGGATGAATAAGTGAGGCAAAAAAGAAAAGGGTAAAAACGGAAATCCAAAAAGTTGCATGCAAAGACTCGGATATTGACTATTGAGGGGAAAATGTGAGAAACGCTTGGCCTGAGATCGCACCCATTTATTACCAACACTTCACCATCATATTCCTCTGCCTCACTCTCTTCTAAACAAGTAAATTCTGTCTTCCTTTTTCTTCTTTCTTTCCATACAAAACAGAAGCATGAGTTCTGCTACCACAGTATTGTAGGTAGAGAACAGAAACCACCTTGTTTCGGAATTCTGTTGCAAAATTAAGAAGGAAGAAACATACTCCATTAATGGGTGGTGTTAGATGGGGTCGTCCAGAGTCATCTTCATCCATGAAACTCTTCTTGCTCATGGTGCCTCTGGTACTGGTTGCAGGGCTTGTTTCTGTATTGGGTCCTAACCCCTCTAGTTGGCTTTTTAGTGCAAACGCACCTGTGTTATATTTGGAGGGCTCTGTTACTTCCTCTTCCTCAACTAGTAGTGGTGCTGTGACTGTGACCAATCCTTCCGAGGTGAAGCAGAGAGAAGGGTTAGTGGTGGTGGCCGTGGAGAATCGTGGTGGAGAGAAAGTTATCTCCGATGACACTGACTTCAATCACTCTTCTACACCTCCATTTTCTGTTCAGGCCATACAAACACCTCAACAACCTGTAAGACCTTTTTCTTCTTACTTTCTTTTTAATTATTGTTAGATTACTATTTTGATTTTTTTTAATCCTAACTAATTTGGAATTTGGCTGGAGTAGTTAAGTAAAGTCTGATAAAAAAATATATTTTTTCAGATAAAAATCGAACTTGGATAATCAACTATTTATTTAAGTTGAAGTAACTTCAGCACTTGGATAACCAACTATTTATTTGTGTTGAAGTAACTTCAGCACATTAATCGCCAAGAATTGTTTACAATTTTTTTATACTCAAACACCTCAAATAGATTTTTTTTTTTTTATTATCTCTAAAAAAGTTATTAAAGAAGGGGTGGGATAGAACAAAACTTAAATATAGGTTCGGTCTGTTGACTGTTGGTAATTTTATTCAACTAGAATTGATGTTTTACTATGGCAATCCAAGTAATAAAGGTATGCATTAAAAGATTGTGCATATTACCAAAGTAAAACTCCAATTTTTATTGGAAGAAAATAACACTAATAATTCCTCTGATGGAATAATTGATAAGTAGCACTATGGAAGCAAGCTTCTCTGATGGAATTTTTACAAAATGCCAGATGATTCTTATGTTCAAGAAGGAAAGAATGTACAGATAGAAAGAAAAAAGTGTAACCAAAGCCATTGATTTTTCTTTTAATTTCTCTCTAGCTTTTTAAATACTACTATATGCAATTCTTTGAGAATGCCAATGACTAGTGACTTTAACCTTTTTTCTTTAATTTTGCAGAAAAGGTCGAAAAACTTAAATCATTTTTTTCTTTTGGGATATATAATATCAGAATGACGAGAGAGATGTTATTACATAATTTCACTATGTTTTCATTTAAAATTTTAATTTTATAGGAAATAAATTTAAAATAAGGAGATAACTAATGCCTCAGTTGAATTTAGTAAAGGAAAGGAAAACATCGAGCGCAGATTGAAATTGTAAAATGAAGATAAATTTCGAACGTTCCCTGTCACGAGTAATTTTAAATTACTAACATTTAACGTAACCTCAAGTTTTCGTCTACGCACCGCTATTATATTGATATATAATATACAATAGTATTTGCTTTATATTTCTTCTTTTCGAGGCAATTTTTCTCGGTGAAATAGAAGGATTTGAAATAATGCAAATTGCTGTATATCAACTTGGATGTTGGGTCATAATCGTTGCCTTAGTGTAGCGATCCAAGGAATTATTTACGGATTTGAGGATTTCAGACTTAAAATTTATGAATATCATGTCCCCTTGTTGAATTAACTTTGTAAATACGCAAAGAAATGTGATTGTATTTATCTTTTAAAAAATAGTTGTCGATTCCGTTTTTTAAGTTAGGGCAATAGACAAGGTAGGTTACGTTAATTTCTGGTGTATTATATTGAATTGAGTTTTCAGAAGCTACTTGTTAGGTAGAATATTCTAAATTTCTAATATATTGAAATTAAAATCTTATCCTTTTGTGAGTTTTAAATAAATTAAGGTGATGATGACCCATCATTTTATTTACAAGAACAAGGATGAGCAAAATGTTTCGCAACTTTGGGCCAACGTGACTGGTGTGAATGAGTCTTATCTTCCACCAGAGAGGCCGAAGCTACAAAGAAAATTCAGCATCTTAGATAGAACCGAAGCTGGTCTAAGACAAGCTAGAGCTGCAATTAGAGAAGCAAGAAACGGGAATCAAACACAAGATATAGACTATGTTCCAGTTGGACCAATGTATAACAATGCTAATGCATTTCACAGGTAAATAATGCACTGCCTTATTTTCAATCGGCTAAACTGTTATTATAAACTTTTAAATTGTTATTATAAACTCCTCACAATGTTTTGATTATTACGTATTAAAATAAATAAAATAAAATAAAATTTGCTGAACTGTTATTTCCAAATATACTCCTCTACATAGGTGTGAAATTGAGGGGGTAAACACTAGAGAAATTTTTACCAAATCATGAGTAACTACATTAGTGAAACATCACATTTTAATCCAAAACCTTAAGATCGGATTTTATGAATTTTATTCTTACTTATCTGGTATTTAACTTTTTCATCTATTCGATGTGAGATTTCATTTCATACTTAGACTCCAACAATTTTTTCTTTAAGTGAGTTTCTTTCACATGATAGTCTTTCTTCGCGATCATTTTCAATCTACTATGGTCTTTAGAGTTTCATCATAACTGTTTCGTCTTGTCTAATCATTACTACCAACATGTTCTGATATCTTGCACCGTCATAACACTCATTAGACCAACTACATAGCCTCCATTTATGGCTCACCTGTCAAGAAAAGAAAAACTTTATCCCTATCTCCATGGATCTATCATTAAATTCATTATACTTATTTAAGCCGGTCAGCAAGTCTAACTATTAGCTTTGATACCAATTGTCTTAAAATTAAGAGGAATAAATATCGAAAAAAATTTCATGGATGAACCATGAATAATTACATAAATGAATTTGGTACTTTAATCCAAAATCATAAAATGATACTTCATATATTCACACTTATACTCCAATCCAACAGTAACATTCACAATTGGCAATAATCAACAAGTAATTATGTACTGTAAGATTGCAATTCCCACTCACTTAATGGGCACGACTAATTCTTAAGTGCCACAAGCACAGTAACAAATAAAGTATATTACCGTTATATTGGTCTAATATAAATTAACTTATTTTATTTTTGCATATAACAGGAGTTACTTGGAAATGGAGAAACAGTTCAAAGTATTCGTCTACGAAGAAGGGGAACCTCCGGTTTTCCACAACGGACCTTGCAAAAGCATATACTCCATGGAGGGAAATTTCATCCATGCTATTGAGATGAATGACCAATTCCGAACAAGGGATCCTGAGGAAGCGCATGTGTTTTTCTTACCTTTTAGTGTAGCAATGCTGGTGCAATTTGTCTATGTACGTGACTCTCATGATTTTGGCCCCATAAAAAAAACTGTCACGGACTATGTCAATGTCATTGGCGGAAGATATCCCTATTGGAACCGAAGCCTTGGAGCTGATCACTTTTATCTTGCTTGCCATGATTGGGTAATTACATCACTATTACTTACTCATAAACCCTCGTTAATTTTGGCTTAAATATTTTTTCTTGTAATTTAGTATTTTTTATTTTTGTTTTTGTAATTTTTTTTAGTTCTTGTAAAATGTATTTATTTTATTTTTCATCTTTCAAATGTTTTAGATAATATTTTGAACAATAAAAAAAATGAATTTTTTTAGAACGAAAATGAAAAAAGTCCTAGATTGCAGGAGAAAAAGTATTTAAACCTTAAATTTTTTTTATTTAATGGGGGTATGTTAAATTAAATTAAATACTTAATAATGTAATGTTGTACAAATATTAAATTGTTTTTCAGGGGCCAGAGACATCACGCTCCATTCCTAACTTGAACAAGAATTCGATCCGTGTGTTGTGCAATGCTAACACCTCGGAGGGATTCAAGCCTTCAAAGGATGTCTCTTTCCCAGAAATTAATCTCCAAACCGGTTCAATAAACGGTTTCATTGGTGGGCCATCTGCGTCTAGACGTCCACTTTTGGCCTTCTTTGCTGGTGGGCTTCACGGCCCAATTAGGCCCGTTCTTCTTGAACACTGGGAAAACAAGGACGAAGACATTCAGGTTCACAAGTACCTTCCAAAGGGTGTGTCATACTATGAGATGTTGAGGAAGAGCAAGTTCTGTCTTTGTCCTAGTGGGTACGAGGTAGCAAGTCCCAGAGTGGTGGAGGCAATCTACACAGGGTGTGTGCCAGTGCTCATTTCAGACCATTATGTGCCTCCATTCAATGATGTTTTGAATTGGAAGTCCTTTTCCGTTGAGGTTTCGGTTAAGGATATTCCCAGATTGAAGGAGATTCTGTTGAGTATTTCTCCAAGGCAGTATATAAGAATGCAGAGGAGAGTTGGACAAGTTAGGAGGCACTTTGAGGTACACTCTCCACCCAAGAGATACGATGTGTTCCATATGATCCTTCATTCTGTGTGGCTTAGAAGATTGAACTTTAGAGTCCACGATGACCAATAGTAACTCGCTCATTAACGTATTAAGTTTCTGATTAGTTTGGCAATGTAAGATTGTGTGAATGTGTGATTCTTTTCCTGTCCTGTATAAATTTTAAATTTGTCAGAAGTAAACAATAAAATTAAAAAAATCCCCACATTAGGTGCCACTGTCCATTATTTACTACTACTGATCGGACCAAAGATGTTTACATATCTTGTAGAATCTAAACTGTTCCGCAAAGAAATATTTGTAGGAAGTATAGGATTATTATATGCATTAAGTTTATATCATCCAAGGAATGTGCGAAGAATAGATATGGCTTAATAAATAAAATTGAGATTATTACTTTTGACAATTCTACTTTTCTTTAATTTCTTTCTTGATTTTCTTCAAAAAAAAATATTTCTTGATTAATTTAAGAAATAATTTTGTATAAAATTGGGATAAAGTTTGGATAATTAATAAATTTTTATTTTCACGTAGTCTATTCGAGTCCAGCTGAATTGAGCTTTAACATGCTATCGATGAAGTGTGAATAACATCATAGACTCATACCGATAAAAAGAAGAAAAAAAACACCATCATACCCTCATTCAATTAGAGGTGGCAAAATGGATTATCTGATCCAATATGAGCTGGTGATCTGTTCCGATGCGGTCGCAGAAGGTCGAGAAGACTTCACTCTAATTTGAACTTCAAAAATGAAGCTCAAACCTGAAAAATTCCAACTTTTCAGGCTTTTGACAAGTTTTGCCTACTAACCCCACATTGGATCATAAATAGACTAGACAAAAAAAAATCTTATTTAATTATGACTCAAAATTTAAAGTACAAATCCTATATATTATCAGGCAGATTTTGGTTGGTTTGACTATCCCAGCCAGCCTGTTTTGTCAGCTTTACATTTATTAATTCAAGTATTAAAAAAACATTATTCTTTATGTAAAAAAAAAATTGTTCATATCTTGTGAAAGACAAAAAATAGTTATTAATAGAATTTTCCTTCTTTAAATGATTTCAATAAATTAATTGAAATTCATTTTAATTTTAAAACATCAAAAGTCTAAAATAAAACAAAATATTAAATGACTAAATATATAATTGATGAGATTTTAAATATAATTTGTTGAGAAAGAAAAATACTGGTGCTTATTTATTGATCAAAGGCCTAGTCTAGAAAAAACAGAATCATTCAATAGAAGGGTTGTCAGTTTTATAGACAAAATTATTGTTTACACTTTTGATGATAAAAAATACGCATATTAGGATAAGTTATACAAATTTAAATTATATTTAACAATATAAATAATCTTATCAAGCTAATGCGGATTAACACATGTAGTTAGAGAACGAATCTTCATCTCATCCCTCGCAACGTGCCTTGGTCAGACACGCGATCTGTAATCTGTGTAATGGATTTGATTTTGTTTCTGATTTCTGATAGACATGGAGATTGGAGATACTAGTTTTATAGATAGATAGATATCACCACCGAGAAGCATCACTTGCAACGTGCCACACTTCCATGCCTGCTAAACATGGAGAAGCATCCTCGAACTGCCATTTCCCTCCACGTGTCACTCAACCCTAACATTTTGTGCTTCTAAACCATATATATCCATGACCAATTGCCCATGCATCACACCACCTTCCACAACCTGTTCATTGAAACCCACATCAGTCACAACACTGTGCAATCATCATAAAGATCGATGGCGTCGAGACGGCAATTCAAGGAGGAGAGAGCGGAGGCAGCGGCCAAACTGGCAGCGAAAGACATCGGCGATATCAACAGAGCAAACGAGCGCGACGAGGGGTACGACTTGCGGAACGAAGCCAACTTCAAGCAAGCACGAGCGGAGGCAGCTGCAAAGCTCGCCGCGAAGGATCTGGAGGACGCTAACAGATTAAGGGACAGCACTCTAATCAACACTACATGTCATGATCACGATGAGAACAAACCCAGTTTGATAGGGTCCATGTTAAGAGCCGCCAAGGAAGCCGTGGTTGGCAAGCCTCACCACGACGAAGTTGACAACAGCTCAGGGTTTTATGAGAAGGCCAAGGAAACAAAGGTCGACGCGGCTGGGTCCAAGATGGGTGAATACGCAGATTATGCCACACAGAAGGCGAGGGAAACGAAGCAGAAGGCAAAAGAAGCAAAAGACTATGCTGCGGATAAGGCTAAGGATGCTAAAGATACAACAGTGCAAACCGCTGCTAAAAGGGCTATCGGTTTCTTCTCGGGGGGCAACAAAGACCAAACAAAGGTTATTTATTTAATAACTTAATTACTATTTGTTGTTGCATGAATGTATGTAATGAATTGTACGTGGTGTAGGAGGAGGAGGAAACGAGTCGGAGAATGCAGGAGGTGAGGGTGCAAGATAAGGAATACGGAACGGGACGGGGTGGAGAGAAGTTGGTGATAAAAATGGAAGAGTCGAGGCCAGGAGCGGTGGCGGATGCGCTCAAAGCAGCCAATAAGGCCATGGACGGCGTTATGGAGGAAGAAGGCGTGCTTCATGTGGAGCGTCGTAGAGAGAAAATTTGATTCTGATTGTGATCATCATCGTGCAATTTATGTGCTGGTACTACTAAGATGCATGGGGATCGATCTTGTGTTCTGTAGTAATAATAATGTATTTGTTACCTTTACTACTTAATGGATCCTCTTTAATTAGCTTTCATCCTCCTAAAACTCTTCTCATCTTTCATTTTAAGAATGTGTACTTCTTGGTTTTGAGAACATATAATACATGAAAATCGGGTTTGGTCATCATTCTTCACTCTTCGTCGAGTAATTCCTATATCGACACATACTTAATCTATGACATTTAGACATATCCAATTAACTTTATGGTTTTGAGAATATATAATATATGAAAACCGGGTTTGGTCATCACTCTCCACTCTTCGTCTCAAGTAATTCCTACATCGACACATACTTAACTATCATTTAGACATATCCAATTAATTTTATGGTTTTGAGAATATATTATATATGAAAATTGGTTTTGGTCATCACTCTCCACTCTTTGTCTCCAATAATTCCTACATCGATACATACTCAACCTATCACATTACATTTAGACATATCCTATTAACTTTATGGTTTTGAGAATATATTATATTTTGAGACATATCCAATTAACTTCATGTGTTAAAAATAATAATAATCACGTAATTTATTTAATCACTATTATTTTTTATTTTTTAACTAAAGTCTAAAGACCTTTTTGTAAATTTAATATTTTATTTTTAATTAATTAGTGTATCTTAAAAAGATATTTTAATCCTTTTTGCAAATTTAATATTTTATTTTTAAATAGTGTATGTATGTTAGAAAGATATTTTAATCCACAATTAATTCTTAATTTTCTAATTTTAAATCTAACTTTTCCTGCTTTATTTTATTGCTTCAATTAAGTCAATCATAAATTATTCATAATTTCAAGTAACAATATATTCTCGATCTCTAAAATTTTATTTGACGCTCCAAATTTTTAATGATTCAATCATTCTTTTTTGGGTGAATGTTGACTTCTCACTAACCAGTTCACTTGGTGATGGTAGTCTAGGAGAATGTTGACTTCTCACTAACCAGTCACTTGGTGATGGTAGCCAAAGAACAAAGGACTACTGCTAGAAGGCTATTGTGGAGATGGAGACGAGGAGGATGACGATTATAACTACGTCAGTATACGTTTTAATTTTTTGTGATGAAAGACTGCAATAATTTGCCGTCCTTGTTTCTTGTTTGAGGTCAAATTCTCCTTGATATATGACGTTTTTGAACTTTTCTTTCTAAAGTATTCAAGTTTTACTAAAAAAAATGTGAGGATGGCAGCTAAGATTGATAGAATGTAGAAAAAATTAGATTTAGAATTAGGAAAATTAACAAGGGATTGAAATGTTTTTAAAAATATATTAAATTAAAATTTAAAATAAAAATATTAATTTTTTTTAAAAAAAAACTCTTAAAGTTTTTATTGTAAAAAAGAAAAATTAATTATCTAAAATTAATAAAATCTCTCTCTCCAATTTATCCCGTTCCTTTCGGTCTTTTCAATTTTGCACCCCACATCCAATTGCAACTCCAACGTGAGTTTTTGAGTCTTTCCAATATAATTTGTTTTTGAGTTTCATGCTTTCGAGGAAGAGGGGGATTCTCATGGTCATCCTCTAATGGGAGATCTTAATCGCAGCATCTTGTTGCTTGTTCTGAACGAATAAATAGAGAGGAAGAAAGAGGTGAATGAGACGAGATTGACAGAAGAGAAAAATGTTTTTTTTTTTAAAAAAATTAATGATGTCTAAATTTTTAATTAGATGTGTTTAAATATGATGTATTAGGTAATATCAAAGAATTACTCCTTCATCCCTCTCTCCTTTACAGTTTCTCTTTGTTCAAGCCTACACTACAAGGTCAGCCTCCGTTTGCATTCTTACCTATTAAAAAAACTTATACGGTGAATCTATAGAGAGAGGAAGATTAGAATTTTTCCTGTAAAAATAAATTTTGAGTGTTAATAATATGCTATGCCTGATTTTGAAATATAATCATTATGGAACCTTGAATCTAGAAGATTCAAGTCTTCAAGAGACAAGACCAATTAATCTCTAGTATGACCCACTAGCAGGATGATGTCAAATGAAAGGAAAATTATTGTGGCAAAAAACATTACAATAATTTCATATGATCCAAAGGCCTATAATTTCAGAACGATATCGACTTTTTGTTAGAAATATATTTATCCTCAATTTTTCTTTAATCTCATTTTTTTATTATATCACTTTTTTTTGTGAATCTTTATTATATCGCTTATTAATAAAATCTTTATTTTACTTTTCCCTTCTTCCCTTTTCATCCCAATACATGTCAAAATAAAATTTTAGTATAATGAGTTAAACAGACACGAGCATACTAACATCACAAGTAAAATTTTATTCAGATTTATTACGTAAAAGTCTTGGATTCATATTTCTTACAAGTATTAGGTTTTTGTACATGCATGAAAAGATACAATTGAAAAAGAGATCTTACGTGGTCAAGCAATTGATTGTAAGTAACTAAAAAAAATTAAATGAAACCCTAGGTGGTTGCCCACTTCAACCACCTCAGGGCCACCACCGATCACCATAAGCTCCGTGGTCAAGCAATTGATTATTGCACTGCTAGCACGGTTTAATTAGCAAGCCAGGAGCTGAAATCTCATGTAGCTATACGTCATTCCAGATTAAAACAATTTTGTCATGTTTTAATTACCGAAAATGATAGTCTCATAAAAGTAGTATTGCATCGTTGATTTTTGAGTTTTAAATTGTGAACATTTAATATTAAAAAATATATATGCTATATCATCAGATTTTTTTTCTAGTTACTTACAATCACTCTACGTGTAACTAACTATCAGAAAATATGAAAAAAAATTAATATATTAAAATATAAAACTATTTAATATGTATATTTAATTTTAATAAAATACATCTTAACTTATGTTATCTTTGTGAAAATGATCTTTTGGTATCTAATGGGTATTATTGATCTTGGTTGACTCTATAGAGGAAAATATCAAAACTTTAGGCTAATTAGATACTATGATACAAACTGTGTTGGTGAACAAATTGAAAGGAAAATTGGAAAAATATTAGTGAGGAATGACATTTCATTGAAGTCTTCTAATATAAAATAGTTTTATGCGGCAGACAAATAAAAAGTCACAGTTAACCAGATGATTTATAATTCGATAACAATCCAAGTTATTTTACACTATAAATCTACAACTTAGTTTCCCATATAATTTATATATTTTGATTGTTTTATTTGTTATAAATTTTAATTATATAAAATAAAACTTTATATTTTATAATCCCATTAATTCATAAAAAAAGATGAAGTATCAACCGTTAAGTACTCTTTTTCATACTCAATTATTAAAGAGGTGTATTGGATTATGATTTTAAAAAAATATTTGAGTATAAAAATGTTCGGTGTATTTTAAAGATTACATAGAAATATTACGACTTATAATATTTTATTAAAAAAATTTTATGTTAATTTGAATTTTAATGAATTTATATTTTAAGAATTTAAGGAATTTGAAAAGACTTTATAAATTTAAAAAAATTCTGGAAAATTTAAAACAACACATTTAAAATTACAATAGTTAGTGAAAAAAAATAATGAGGTTTGAATAAAAAAAGTAAACCTAATATAATTTTTTAATCTTTTAATAGATATATTAATTATAATTTTATGTTCCCTTATAATGACATTTCTTGCAATAACATTGTTTCATTCTCATTCTTAGATTTGAACAATTGATTTATACATTGATTTTTTTTTATTTTTTTAACTACTATAATTATTTGATGATAAATCTAATGACATATTTAAATGAGATGCAATAATAAATATATATTAGAAGGGAGTAATAAGGGTGAAAAATTGACAGTTAATGAGTTATGTGGATAACGAACTTAAGATTGGCAATTATAAAAATATTACGTCAAGTGGGTGATGAACATATTATAACAAAAACATGATTAGTCTTAAAATATAAGACAAATATTCATGTAATTTATAAAATAAAACAGAAAGTACATAGGGGAAGAAGTATATTTGATATTTTTTATTGCAAAAGAATAGGAAAAATATATATGTAAAATATGCCGTTGAACATAATATTTTAAAAAAATTATTTATTTTAATTGAAAGAAGATGAAGAAAGTTAAAAAAGAAAAATTTATAAATTTGTAGGTTTTTGAATACCCAAACCTATGTCCGGACTAAAAAAGTAACAAATTTCAAATTTTCAAGGACGAAATAAAAACTAAAAATTTTACAATGAGACTCCAAATATTTCAATATTTATAGGAACAAAAAATATATTTTAACCTATAATTTAAGTTTTAAAAAATGTTACATATATTCAGATTTATCAAAGTCTAACTCTCGGAAAAAATAACACATTTTAATTTTACGAGAATAAAAAAACATATAAATTTTTTATAAAAATAAATTTTAAATTTTTTAATATTTATAAGAAAGAAAAATATATTTTAATCTTATAACAAATAACTTTTTTTTAAAAGGAGAACAAATATAATATTATGTGTGACTGGTCTCGTTTTGTGTACTTTTGTTAATCAATTATTAAAAGTATTATCATATAAAGTTTGGCGAGCATGATACCATTCCATTTTTTTTTCTATGATGATACCATTCCATTTTTTGATAACAATTAGTTAACATTTTTTGAAAAATACTTATTTTTAGAAGAATAAAAGAGTTAATTATGTGTCCCCCTTAGTCTCGTACCTCTTGTGTAGTTTTGTTATTAGTCTGTTTTGGTGGATAACAACATAAGACGTACGCATGCCATAACGTGACTATCTAATATCTATCTCCTTCAAGGTTTTTACTTTTTTGTTCCTCAAAATCTGGCCGCTACCCATGTCCACCAAAGGCTTCATCATCTATCTCCTATCCTCTTTCTCTGTCGCGCTTCTCTCTGCGTTGTTACTCCCCCGAACCAGCAACTACAAACATTATTCGTCAATATCTCCTCCCTCGCATGATTATGGATTCGGAAACGATAAACTTTGGCCCGTATGTTACACCTCTCTTATATGTCACGTTATCGACTTTATCGTTGTGGCGGTGAAAAAAAGATTAATGCTTGGTTTGTTGGGGTTGCAGGAATTGAAGGTGGGTTGGAGAGTTGCGTTGGCCACAGTTATTGGGTTTCTGGGATCTGCTTTTGGAACCGTTGGAGGGGTAGGTGGGGGTGGCATTTTCGTTCCCATGCTCACTCTCATTGTTGGTTTTGATACCAAGTCAGCTGCTGCTCTTTCTAAATGTAATGATTACTTATTTTCTCTTTCATTTTATTCTTTCTATCACGTTGTTGTGACTTATTAGGCCTTTTTGCTTTTGGTTTTGTGACTTGTTTCAGGTATGATAATGGGGGCGTCAACAGCGTCCGTTTGGTATAACCTGAGAGTGCCTCATCCAACCAAAGAGGTACCTATAATAGACTATGATCTGGCCCTTCTTTTTCAGCCCATGCTCATGCTTGGTATTACTGTTGGTGTCGTCCTCAGTGTTGTCTTCCCCTACTGGCTCATCACCGTTCTTATTATTATTCTCTTCATTGGTCAGTGTCTCTGTTTGTTATCTGTATTAGCAGAAAAGTTTACTTGCAAACCAAACCATGTTTTGGATAAACCAGTTCTTAGTTGGTCTATGCTGAAAAATGATGGAATAGGTTCTTTCACTTTTTGACAGGTTCTTCTTCAAGGTCTTTCTTTAAGGGAACTCAGATGTGGAGGGAAGAGACTCTTCTCAAGGTTAAACTTTCACCACTTAAGCTAAGACTATGAATAAGAATAAGTCCTCAACAGAAGCAATCTCATTAGTTCTCTCTTTATATTTTTGTGTTTGCTAATTGCAGAAAGAAATGGCCAGGCAACGAGCAACTTTAGTTAATTTTCGTGGCGAACGTAAGAAAAGATCATACTTTTTCATCTTTATTTGGGATTAATTAGAAGTAATCTTTTCTACTGTATAGTAATTCAACCATTTTCAAATTAATCACTAGATAAAAATTTGGAAATAGAAATCGTTAAAGCCTGCCCTGTCCCCAGTGTACATGTAACTTTTCAAAATGATTTAATTTCTTTGATCGTGTTACGTGTGATAGTGACTATATTTCATGAAATAGGCAGTTCTAATTGACACAGAATATGAGCAGTTGTTTCCTAAAGAAGAGAAATCATCTATGGTATGCAAACTTATCATAGTTTTCGTTGAGTCGTAGTAGGTGATGAGTAGAAACCTGACTTCTGTTTTTTTGTTTTCTCCCTTAAATGCCTCAGCAAATTTTTTGTTTCAACCTCAAATGGAAAAGGATTTTGATACTAATGTTCGTGTGGGTTTCTTTCCTACTACTTCAAGTCATCAAGGCAAGACCCCCCTCTCTCTGATTCACAATTTCACATCACATGTCCATTTATTATTTCTTTGTTTTAAGTTTATTTATTGTTGGTCTGCAGAATGATGTAAAGATCTGCAGTGTATGGTATTGGGTGCTTTTCTGCTTACAGGTATGATAATGACAGTAACATCAATTACACGAGCACAACTTGTTACTTAACTTTATTATGCAGTGGGGTCAAAATGTCAAATCAAACTTATTGACATGCACCTTTCTTGTTTCCAGTTTCCTATTGCACTTTTGGTGTTTGGCTACGAAGCAGTGAAGTTGTACAAGGGTCACAAAGAGAGAGTGAGCACAGGAAACCCGGAATCCATATGTGAGGCATCAATTGAATGGACTGTTCTGCACATTTTATTTTGTGCACTATGTGGAATCTTAGGAGGAACTGTTGGAGGCCTACTTGGTTCTGGAGGTGGCTTCATTTTAGGCCCTCTTCTCATTGAGATTGGTGTCATCCCTCAGGTAGGGTGCATGTGCACGACACACTTTGATTTGGCATTAATGTTCAAGCAACTTGACTTCCAAGGACGTGTTGTTGTTCAAATTGCAGGTTGCTAGTGCTACAGCAACGTTTGTGATGATGTTTTCATCATCTTTGTCTGTGGTGGAATTCTACCTTCTCAAGAGGTTCCCCATTCCTTATGGTAATTGTTATCATCTTTTTTCAAGCTTACATCACTTTGCAATGTCTTGCCTTTAAATTCTCAATGTCTGCCTTTTAAGAGGTGAAAGATGTCAACATATATGGTCCACCATATACGATATTTGTATTTAACCATCATTTTTCACTTTCCTTCCTTTCCACTCTAGCTACATGCTATATTTTCACCGGATTCAATGCATTAACAAATTTTAAAATAACAACCTGTAGTGATCTGATCTGCTGTATCTGTTTGTATGCTAAATGTTGTTGTCATATTTCTTTTGCAGCATTATACCTCACCGCAGTGTCTGTTTTGGCTGGCTTTTGGGGACAGTATTTTGTAAGGAAATTGATGGTAATTCTTAAAAGGGCCTCAATCATTGTATTCATCCTCTCAGGGGTCATTTTTGCTAGCGCTCTCACCATGGGTAAAGTAAACCATATTCAAAGCCAATTGCTGAATTTATATAGTTTCCGCATTAAAGTTCTACTGTAATACATGCAGCAAATGTAATGTAACCATTTTCTTTTCAGGTGTCGTTGGCATTGACAAGAGCATTAAAATGATCCAACACCATGAGTTCATGGGTTTTCTAGACTTCTGCAGCAGTCAATGATATATGTAGTGTGCAGTAGGTGGCAAACAAAAGCAACATTGTGGAGTCAGTGAAAAATGCTTGTAAATTCAGGGTAGAACAATAGCAACATTCATGAATGGTGGTCAAAGTCTAGTTGACCAACAAGGAGATTCTTCCTCTTCTAGTAACAAATAAGGCTAGCTTGCCCTCCCTAGTGTGAAACACTGTTGGTAGTTGAGTGTTAGCTACTGGCTTAACACTTTTCTCATTGCAGTGCAACATTTATTTGATATGTATATTTGATTTGTATATTAACTTATTAATTTATATAAGAATGAAGAGAAAACATACTCCAAATGTTCAAATGATATCAAAAGTATTTCATTATATTTTATTTGTTCTTGAAATTATATAAATTAATGCCATATTACAATTTTTTCATATTGTGGTTAATCATTGAACAAAATATGAGACGAGAGATATAATTTTTTCACACTCATATGGGCTGATTTACAGAGCCCAAATACTAAAATGGTAAACAGTATTGCTAGGTGCACCTAGCATTCTTTAAAAATGACAAAATTGTTCCTGCTAACTTCTCACCTTACGGATCAAGTTGATCTGTAAGTCTTAAAAATTAACTTACGGATCAACTTGATCCGTAAAAGACTTACAGACTTGATCCTAAGTCTTAAAAATTAACTTACTGATTAACTTCATTCGTAAGGGGTATTTCTGTCTTTTCGTAGTTAGGCTGAGTGCACCTAGCAGCACTCAATGGTAAAATACCGATTATATGGAATATAGGCCCAAATAAAAACACATGGACACGTAAAGTCTTTGGGCCCAGGAGTGCACTTATGTGGTTTTATATTCGGGGTATAGATAGCGAGGAATAAGGATCAGCAGGGAGAATTAGGTTTTTAGGGTTTACACCGAGCAGCCACACCTCCCGCAGCAGCCATGGTTCTCAAGTACGTATCCATCGCACTTTTTTCTTCTTCCTCCATCAACTCTTATTGTAGGATCTCAATCTTATATGTAACTTCTTCTATCATTTCTGTATTCTGTGATACATAAATTCATATGCGCTCAAAAGACGATGTGCCTTATGTTGTTTGTGAATTTGGTTTACCTTTTCCTTTCTCATTTTTCTGCCGTGATATGGTTACGTTGTTTTCATTTTCTGTTTTTTAAATAATTAGTTGTGCGTTCTACAGGTAATGATATCTATATTGAAATTGTATTGAACATTTTCCGATGTGCAGAAACGTTATTGCGCAAGATTTACCTCATTCTTCGTTGTTGTATTCGGCTTGATTTCAGTCCTGCAACGCAGTCTTTGAAATTTTGACCTAATTTAAAGCTGCTTCTCATTATCTGCTTTCACTTTTTCGATATTTAGAAACATCAGTAGCTTTTAAAACACGTTAAAACAGCTTTTGAGAAATATATCACACGCATCGAAGATTGATGAAAATAATTATTGCTAAAACAATCTGTGTCTTGAGCATTATTTTTTATCAAATGAATAATCATTTTTCTTGTAAGTGTATTAATATTTGATATTCCTTTATCAGAACTGAACTATGCCGATTCAGTGGTGCCAAGATCTACCCAGGAAAGGGCATCAGATTTGTTCGTGGTGATTCTCAGGTAACATAAAATATGTTTTGGGTTGATGTGTCGCATTATTTCAGTCTGGTTGTTCTGTTTGCAATGATGTGATCATTTTTTAGTTATGAGGGTTTTTTGTTTGTTGCTAGTTATGATATTGATACTGATATGAGGATTTTTGTTTGTTGAATCTACAGGTTTTCCTGTTTGCAAACTCAAAATGTAAGAGGTATTTCCACAATCGCCTGAAGCCTTCAAAGCTCACCTGGACTGCAATGTACAGAAAGCAACACAAAAAGGTGATTATTTAATTGTATTATTTTAAAGATGAAACAATAAACCAATGAGTGAAAATATTGTTGCCTTTAACTTGGTTATTCTACATATAAACAGGTTATGGTGCTAAGTAATTCTGCAATGGTTGCATGATTTGAATTTTGATTGTTTGTGTGCATGTGATATCTAGGACATTGCTCAAGAAGCTGTGAGGAAGAGGAGACGTGCTGCCAAAAAGCCTTACTCTAGGTCCATTGTTGGTGCGACCTTGGAAGTAATCCAGAAAAAGAGAGCTGAGAAGCCAGAAGTTCGAGATGCAGCTAGGGAAGCTGCTCTTCGGTGTGTTTTCATTTTATTTGTTTCTGCCTACTTTTGTATTTGCATTTTTGGATTTGTTATAGATGTGTACATAATCACATTCTCAGCCATTTATTTTCTTATCAACTGTTATAGTTGAATTTTATTCTCCAAGTTTATATTTCTCACTTTAGAAGAGCTAAATTCTGTTTTTTTTTTAAAACTTCTATCATTCTATCATGTTCGTATATATTTTACCTTGTGTAAAATTTTATTTGTTTCAGCGCTTTATTTTTAACAGCTCTACTTATTACATATTTATCGGAATCTATGATGTGGTGCAGTGAAATTAAGGAGAGGATCAAGAAAACAAAGGATGAGAAGAAGGCTAAGAAAGCAGAAGTTGCTTCCAAGTCGCAAAAAGCAGGAGGGAAAGGCAATGTTTCTAAGGGTGCTATGCCCAAAGGTCCCAAACTTGGCGGTGGAGGCGGGAAACGCTGAGCTTTTAGTTTTGTTCCTAATTTTGGCTACAATTTAAATAGTTGTTTTGACACTGCTGTACTGATATTTCATTTGGAAGATTAATCTTTTATTTTACTGTTTTACTAAACCTGTGTTTGGATATTCAGAAGGTACTTGGTTATTGAATGGATTTCGCAATCTGTGCTAGTTTTATATTCTTTTTACGCCAATCATCCTTGACGTTATCTATACTATTGGTTCATGTTTGATTGTGAATTTGACTAACTGAAGAGATGGAGATGCCAAATCCTGCCTTGGTTCAAATGTTGCATTTGTTTTGTTTCATTTGAAGCATTAGCGTAGTGGAATTGAGGGAATGATAATTTACGAGTTATAATAATTGTATATTTTAATATAGGAGGGAATGATAGTGTAATTCTCGCATCTTTAAGGGAGTGGAGTATAATTTACTCAATCATATTTTATTCTTATGCTGGGCTTACACCCAGATGGGCCTAAATTCTGGGACAGACAATTGGCCCAATTAGTAGCAGACCTTCTCAAGACACTAGCTTGAATCACAGTACAGTGCCATGAAATATCTAACAACCCCTGGAAATAAAGTAAATAGCATGGATTGCTTATCATTCAGTTATGGACTAGGATGTGCAAGGAAATGAGCACAATTTGAAAATTTAACCAGTTTATCTACGTATGCGTTTATATTATCTTCCGAATTAATTTAACGGCTATTATTTAATTAGATTACATTGCGCTACCGCTAGATGTGGACTGCGTATTAGAACTTGAATATATGACGAAGGCATTTAGAGTTATCATATTTCACCACTCCATTACTTTAAACATTTTATTAATATATATTATTTATTTATTTCATTCTATTACATCATGTTATCTATCATATGATTCATATCTATACTCTTTTTTTTTCTATTAATTTTCTTTATCATTCTAGGCGTCAACTAAAATAGTAGTGTTCAACAATATGCAAGCAGTATATGATTTAATTGCAATCATGTTCATTATCTTCTTATTCTTGTACCGATCTAACATTAATGACAATTATTTGCACCTAATTTTTGTGACATAATTTTTTTGCCTATTTTTTTTAATAAAATAAGAATTTTTTTTAACATTTCTGCACACTGACGCCAAAATCTAAAGTAGTGTCTGGTTTATTCACTTGGATGTATTTGAGCAAAAGTTTTAAAAATTAGTGTAGGTCTCACAACTCTATTTAACTCTAATTTAAATTTTTACCTTCTTTTGTCTTTTTTTACTTTTATACCTTTCATTTCTTTAAATCAAGAAGGGTGAGTAAACTAAGTGGTATGATGAAAAAGGTAAAAGGGATGGAGTGGAATTTTACTGTTCCTACGTAGAAGTAGCTAGTACGAGATAACTGATATGACTTTATGTATGCAAATCAATTAATTAAAACTACAAGTTAAATAAATTATGCATGCCCTGATTAGCTGTTTTATGAGTCATAACTACCATCCCGACAGGTCTGCATGGATCCTAATGTCAGTTCAGAAAAGGTTTATAGATCATCCTCTAAGCTAGAACACTATAACATTAAGTAATCTGAGTCATAGAGTTCAAGTTCAAATTAACTTGTGGAAGATTAACCATAACCAGGGATAATATTAATAACTAATAAGGCACAACTGGCCAGTGGCAGTGAGGCAGTGAAACAGTGGTGTTATAATCCTCCACAGCGAAAGAACAGTAGCCTTGATCTGCAACATGCTCAATGTTACTCTTTCCCCTTAGACCCTCTGACGTGCTTTCTACTGTTTCTTCCCCAGATATTTCTGTATAACCTCCAAATTTTTGCGTCCAATAACCTTGCTGTTTACTTAGCATTGCCTTCAACTTAATAACCTGCATGCTCACAACAGACACATATGTAGCAGTAGTTATCAAATCAACCAATTCAGGCAATAACTATTGCTATAGGTGCATATTCATGTTAAGACAGGCAAAAGCAAAAGAATAATCAATGTCATATTAATGTGTAAACACAATCTAAATTATTTCTTTGTCTTTATTTCTTTTAACTCGAAAGCAATCATGTAAAGATAATATAAAATATTAATGTGTAAATAAAAAAAATCAAATTTGAAAGCAATAATTTGGTATGAAATTAAAATGTTAATTTCACATTTCTTTTACTGTATTATCTTTCACATCACATATGTGACAGGATCAAAAGTTAAACCCTAATGATAAAGATGGAAAATCACATTATTCATTTTTTTGGGAATGATCACCAAGACATGAGATAGGGGCCACTACATATTCAAACTTGAAATGAAGAGATCTTTCAATTCTGAAAGGCAAAACCCATATAATAAATAGTTCAAGATCGAGCATAGAGTTTGAGTTACATGGAGAGATACAAGGATATGTGTGTAAAACATGTGTGAAGTGGGAAGGTACCTCTTCTTGAAGCTTCTGCTTTTCGTTGGAGACGACATCATATTGGTGTTTAAGCATATCGTACAAGTGCTCAAGCTGCTTGGCCTTCCACCTTGTACGTCTATTTTGGAACCAAACAGCGATTTGGCGAGGCTGCAGACCTAGCTCCCTCGAAAGCTTCATCTTCCTTTCAGGGTCCAACTTTATCTCCTCCTGAAAACTCCTCTCCAATAACTCTATCTGGTTATTTGTTAACCGCTTCTTCTTCTCTTTGTTTCCACGGTCCATTGCCGGAACCGACCTTTCTCCTGTCTCCATCAATGCCGCTTGTTTCACTTCCACTCCTTAATAAATGTAACACAGAGGGTTAGATTAGAAAGTTCAGTCTCTAATACATGAATGAAAGCATGTTGGTTAGGGTTATAACTTATTTTGAGATCAAAATAACATATAGTAATAACTTTGAAAATATAAATATATTCCTTCATAAATAACAGAATCCTAACAAACATTGAGGCTGTCAGATTGATTTTTTAGATGTTGTCCTATACCAACTTACCAAGTGTAGTTTTCAAATATATGCTTAATTTGTCAAGGTTTCCTATGTTAAGTTTGTCTTCTTCAGAAAGGCAAGAAATTGAAATGGGTCAATTACTTGGGATTGAAGTCGCTATTCATGTGCAAAACTCAGAAATAGTCCATAAATTTAAGTTGTTGCCAAATTATATGCGGGCTGCTTGGGAAGCCATTCACTGATTCACACACATGCGCTCACACACATATAGAAGCTAATTGCATTTGAAAATCACAAACCATGAGAAGTAGAAAAGAAATGCAACTTGGCATTATTCGAGGATAATAAGGATAAACTCTTTCAAAGAGTAGTGTTTTCATGTTCTTTTACCTGGATATGAGTTGTTGTTGTCATAGTTGTAGAAGAAGCTTAAGGTCTCTGGCCGAGGAACAAATGGTTTTGTGCCATGATGCCAATCCATGTTTGTTTCCACTTTCCCGTCTAGATCTCTTCTTTTCAATTATATTCCATCTGCAAAATTGATCTGTCTTATATGGACTGATCGAGGGCTTCACTGGGTTGCGATGGACCACATAGGCAGAGAGAAGATACAAAAGGTATAGGGCGAGTATGGCTAAGCCAGTGAGGTGTGGCACTATGGTTCTGACTTGTTATAATTATGAGAGGCCAAAGACTAGCTCTCTACATTCCTTTCTCTTTTTGGGTGCCACTTAAATTATTTAATTACTTCTATCTAATAAATTTAAGATTTTGTTAACCAATGTCATCAGATATTAATTAAGAAATTATCGTAAAAATCATGAAAAAAAAACATTAAAAAATCATAAATAATATAATTTTACGTATTTTAATACAAAAATTTTCTTTCTAGTTTATTATTTAATACCCCAGGTAACACTGATTAATTAGCATTTACCTAAGTTTACTTTAGAAAAAGTTAATTATCAAAATAATATAAAGAGCATTTATTTCGTTGGTTGTTTCTAAATCGAAGTTAAATTTAACAAAGGTACTATTAGTATAGACTATTACCTATCCTGGGCTTTATATAGTGCTATGCGCATCCAAGGTTAGTGTGTGTGACATTTGTGAATTGAAAGTGTGAGCTTCTTTCTATTCTTTTGGGAGCAACAAAGTTTTGTGTTAAGCTGGGTGGAGACTGTAGAAGGACCGTGCTGTCAGTGTCAGGACAAGGTGCGTAAAAGGGAAACCTTGTGTTAAGTTGGCCACAGAAGTAGCCTTTGCGCTAGGCATTTAGAAAAATGTTACTTGCACCATTTTTTTCACAACAATTCTTAGAATTTACTAGAGAAATAAGAAAAATTATCCTCTTAAACAATTTTTACAACAGTTCTTATATTTTTTTTAAAAAAAGTGACAAAATAAATGATGGGAGAGAAGGAAGTTAAAAATAAATTATAAAAATATATAATGAGAATTTATTATATAAAGTGGCATTACTTGACTAGATGTTTAATTTGATCAAAGACATTGAAATTTAAAAATAGAAAACAGTTTTCAAGCTTATCACAATTTATATAAATTAAGTTAGTGAAACTTTATATTTTTCAAGCTTATCACAATTCTTACTATATACTCAAAGGACAAGTTATGTCGTCATACTATGTTGATTAATGACATCTAAGTTACTAATTAGTCAATAGATAAATTAAACGAATATATAATAACTTTTTAATTTTTATAATGAATTATTAATTTGTTACTAAATTTGTAGACCGTAATGAGTTTGATTATTTACCTTAATTAGCAATTAGGTAATTTATTTGATATCAATGAATGATCGATGACATTTGTACATGATCAGTTTCATAACATTATTAATTCTACATTATTTTTGAATAGACACATAAAATTGCCTTCCAACCAACACTACTTTGTCTTTTTTCTTATTCAAATAAACACCATGACATCTATATGATATGGTTAATTGATGTAGCTAGAGAATAATGTAGAGGAATTTTCCATTGGCAAAAAATAGTCAAATGAGTTCCAAAATTGCAACACCGAGGATGACAGAGAAGCAGCTATTGCCTCTGCTGCACCATTAAAAGACAAGTAAAGGACGGCAAAGAAAACAGAACTTGGGCTAATCTTCTGTTCGTTCAACCTTATTTCCCTTTCACCTTCATTATTTATCGTGCAGTGTTGCAGAAGATAGAGGACAGCTGATACCATCTTATAACTTGCACCCCTTCTTGTGTCGGAGCATAAATTTGGGATCTAGGTTCCCTTGCTTTGACAAAAATTTAAGCAATATTTTTTATGTGGCTATATATTTTGATGAGTTATAGGACTGCACGTGTTTGGACTTTTGGAGTACTTACTAGACAAAAAAAACTGAGTGAAGAGGATTCCAAATGACAAGGGAAGTCCTTTCCTTTTCTTAGAGCCCGAAATGAATATGGTGTGAAAAAGATCGTGCATTGCATGGATAATATGAGACTGATAGCGTGAGACAAAGGTCATTGTAGAATAGAATAGAATCCAACCTGCATTGCATGTCATCAATATAATTAAGTTAATTGGTTTCGTTTGTTAATTTATTGATTCATGCACCATGATAACAACGCTACATACTTTTCAATAGGGAAAAGCCTCAGTTCTGATTCTGACGTACGGGTACGGCCCAAAAATAATGAAACACTGGCGTCATCTCCAAGCTTCAAATGCCAAGAGTGATCCATCGTAGAGAGCTATTTATTACTCCACCAACAGGTGCACCAAAGTCTTTACCATTTTTATTTTTGCATACTATTTTTTATTATGATCTTATCTTGTTTTATCATATTATTCACTTTTTTTTATCTCTCTTTCTTACACCCATCCACCAAAAATTGGATGGCATTTAAACATTTTTTTTTTCCAGTTTCTGCATGCCTTCTCTTGTTTTATCTGCTACTTGAGAAAGTGAGAAACGATTTTGTTTGCTTATTATGCGTACGGAAAATAATGTCATGTATATAGGAATAAGGAATGCAAGTGGCGTAAGAATAGGATATTTTTAATATGCCATTTTCCTGAAGAATAGGATATTTTTAATATGCCATTTTGGTTGCTGCCTGCAGCGCTGCTCATTTGATGGGTGCCTATAGTATGAGAATGAATGCCTGGAGTAGGGTTAAAATGTCAACTTAGTCACAAGTGATTGAAGAAGATGTTATAGAGTGAAAGTTTACAAGAATAGAGATTTCTATTCTATCAAACTATGAAAGAAAGAAAAAAAAAACAGAAATGTGCTTAACCTTTAATCTCTTAATTTTCTGTGTATCAAATACTTACTATTTGTCTATTTAGTGAATGTTTGGAAATATACTTTTGAGACTTATACAAATGGCTTATGAATTTTTTTTAATAAATTTCGCATACATTAAGTTTATAAATAAATTTAAATTTGGTAAAAAAATTAACAAATATAATAAATATTTGTTAATTTATTTATTTCTGAATGCACTACATGCATGTATAGGATAAGTGTCTCTCACTTTAACTAGATTTTTAATATTATCAGTACACATTTGATGGTAAAGATTTTTTTGTTACTATATATGTATTAAAGTTGGGTAGGATAATCCAATAAAAAAACCAATATAAAATAAAAATAAACAAACTGAAAATTGAAAAACAAAACAATTTATTTATTAGATTTAAATTTCAGATTTGATTTTGAAAATGATCTAATATTCTAAACCAAACTTTATATATATATATATATATATATATATATATATATATATAAAGTTTTAAGAGGATATATTAGGTGTATGTTAAGAGAGTAAAGTTCACCCCTTCAATAGATGGGAGAGTATTCAAATTGAAAGTGAATGTAAGAAAGAGTAGGAGAATGGATATACCAAGAAACAAATAATTTTACACATTTTAACATACACCTAATATGTCTTTTTTTTATTGCAACAGGTTTATATTATTTAATTAAAAAATAATTGCATGAATACAATTAGGAATAGTCTCAAACTTTTGTGGACTAATAAATAATTTAGATGCCCTTGTCAAGAAATAAACAACTGGATTAGCTTGCTTAGCTTACGGATAAAATTAACATAAAAAATATTATTACATAATTGACAAAATACTACCAAACTCAGAATTACGTACATGTTTTTACCAGAAACCCATGCCATCTAAAACCTGTCTTCTCTTCTTATATCTCTATCTTTGTAATATAAAAGTTTGTAGAAAAATATTGAACAAATAAAATTTGTGAAGATAGTTGTAACTTGGAAGGTTAATTAGTATTGATCAAATAAGAGGTAAATTTTTTTTTCAGTAAATGTTAATTTATTAATTTTATTATAAATGTTAATAAAAGAATTCAAACCGACAATGTCTCTTTCCTTTATTTTTCCTTCACCCTTAAGTCCTGTCTTAGCTTCTCAATTACTAAATAACCTTATATCTCCTGAATAAGGAGGTGGTTGTATGACCTTGTGTGAAATCAATGAGTACCATCGAAAGTATCAAAAGCAGTACCCCATTAAAGCTTTGCCTAAACCAAACTGCTTACTTCACTAAAAACTAATTACACCCTTGAAGCGCGGGGACAAATGTAGGTAACATATCTGGTTAGAACTTAATTCGATCCCCAACTTTTGTTGAGCTTAATTATTAATTATGACAAAGCCCAATGGTGATTTAGTTACTTCCTATTTCCACGTGAAAAAGTGAAAAGGATATTAACTAAACAAATCATTTTTCTAAGTATATAAAGAATTAAAAAAAATCAATATAATAAACGATTTTTGCATTTTTAATACAATGGTTATATATATATATATATTTTTAAAAATATATATTTTTTATTTTATTTCCTTAACCTTAAACTATATACATGAGTTCCTTAAACACATAATATTTTTTTAGCGAAAATAGATTTAAATAATTAAAGCTCAAGGTAAAGAAACTGCAAAACCATAAAAACCTAGCGTATACCTAGAAGATAGGTAGAGACTAGAGAGCTTCGATCTTTGACATCTTGACAGTGGTCCTGGGTACGTGTGTTTGCCTGAAGAAGATGGCCATGCAATACACACACATTTGTAGCTAGCTAGCTCTACTCATGCAGAAGAAATTTGAAACATTGAATTAAAGTGTTAAACACTCACTACCTAACGCCTTCCCAAAAAAAAAAAAAAAAAAAACTCACTACCTAACTGGCCTAAGAAATATATATAGTTCTGAAAGACTGAAACAGAAGCAAAAGGCAACAACTATATCTGACTCTACGTAAACGGCGCCGAACATGGTCATGGACCACTACGTGGGTACTTAGTTGTTACTTTGCTTCATCCAAATACCATATGATAGAGCATAGAGATTCTAGGTAGAGAAGATCGAGGTCCTCCTATATCTGCAATTCTAATATATATGCGTAGATGATCCTATACTATAACTATAAGATCTAACCACTAGTGTCTAACAAATATATAACGCATTGAAAAAATGTAGAAAGGACCTAAACCACGACAACCGACATTACTCAAAGAAATTTGAAGTTTAAAATAAAGCGGACAAGTGTTCTCACTATTTTTATTTTTTTTTTGCCTTTTGCAATTGTGGGGGCTGGGGGGTCCCAGATATAGAGTATGTATGACATAAGAAAAAGAGAACCTTAATTATGTATGGTATATATCTTCTTTCTCCTTCTTGTCTTCTCCCTCACCTTTCCCACAGTCTCTGGCCTGACCCAAAACACGGGTTCAGAATGATCTTGAATTTATTCTTCCACGGCCCTTCTCTGTCGTGCAATGAAACCATATATGGAAGTCTTTTTTACTTCAAAACTTGTGCTCGGTTAGGTAGCTACCTCAATTCTCATAGTCTAATTCATTTATTTTCTGAGAATTTATTTAATTAAAAAATTAAGTTGAATTTTAAACCGTTTAATAAACATTTATAGACCGCTTAACATATTAGTCTATTTAAGCTAACAAGTTTTATTTTTTATTATACATAATTAATCTTTGTTGAAAAATTTAATTACTTTTAATAAAAAAAATTCTTTTTAATTATATTTTTTATCTACAAAATTTCGAACTCAAAATTTTACTTGAGTGAATTGAAGCCAGTTGCATATATACCAACACATACAATTTATTTTTTTTTTTTATATATAATGGTAAATTTAACATTTATATATATATATATATATATATATATATATATATATATATATATATATATATATATATATATATTCTTATTTTAACATACTTATTAAAAAGTGATGCCTAATATGAGGTTATATATATAGTGGGTTATGTCTTTTTTTGTTGGACAACGTCTATCATTTCATCTTAAATTTAGACCGACAGTCTTGATTAATCCTTTAATTTAGAAAATGCATTAAGTTTGTTTAAGGTGAAGCCTAATATGAGGCTTCTCATTTAAAGCATTCATTTGAATCTTAAGCCTTTTAAAACATTCATTTTAAAAAATATAAAATAATTTAGAAACAAAAAAGGGAAAAATGCTTGGGTTAATTTGGACTTTGGAGGGTTCCAACTTTATTGACCAAAAAATCTACCAATTTAATCTTAGGGCTGTTTAGAGAAGAAATTTCCACAATAAAAAATTATGCTTCTTGATTATCATAATTCATGAGTTCAGAAAAAGATTTATCTCGTTAATACATAATGACTAATATTTTTAAAAATATATACACAATTTTTTAGAATTAAAATTTTTATATTTGATTGTCTTTATTTCCTGAATATTTTTTTTAAAACAAGAAATATTTTATGAAGATATGTTTTTAACTAGACATAGGTGTTGCCTTACTCCCACATAATTTTGAGTGGAATGATAAATCAACAAAAATATATTTTTGTTATATACTATCAAAATATGTTTTCATTGTATATATCTAGATAAGATCTTGTTGAGATACACAACCAAAACTTATTTATATTGTGTTGTGGGAGTCTCGAAATGTTAAGAGTATTTTAGTCAAAACAAATTTTTAACAAAGTGGAGGTTTTAATAGCAAAGGACTATTGGGTTTTTAGTCAATAGTAATACTCCTCAACCTTTTTATTGGGTTTTTGTAACAGACCGCCCCCGACTACAACTAAAATTCCTGAATAAACCTAGCAACAGAACTATTTATCGCTGACTATAGGAGAAAGTTTATAATAATTCAAAGAATAATAACTATATAGAACGGCATACCAGGGACCACTTACCATTTAAGATGCAACATACCAATTATTCTGCCTAAAACTTCAGTAAAAACTTTCTAACTTTAATAATTTTAAATTCAAGGTTTATTCATCCAAGCGTGTTCTGAATTTGGAATTATCCCAAGGAAGGCAGCATTCTGAACTTTGTTATCTATTGTTTCAAATTTGTTTTTTTATTACTAAAATTAAATTCCAATATCCTAATATATTTTTAAAAAAATTAAGCCCGCCAACTTTTTTTTATTGTTAAATCAGGTTCCTTTGTCAATTTCTTCTCTCTAAAATTTATAAATTTCTTTTACCCCTTAAAAACTCCATTAAATAAATCCAGCAAATTATTTTAAATCATTTACTTTAACTCGTTAATCAAAAATCATATTTTATCATAAATTAAATAATTCCAAAAGTTTGCCCTTTTAAATTCTTTTTTCATATTTTATCAAACTTTTAGCTCTTAACCACCAAGCACATATAAGACATTATTTCAGTTGAATTAATAATCTTGAGTTTGAATCTTGAATATTTAAGTACAATAAATATTAAAAAAGAAAGTATTGAATCTTGAATATTTAAGTACAATAAATATTAAAAAAGAAAGTATTGTCACTTATAATAGTTGTACATGCATTGAGCATAATTGCTTCTGATGAGAATATTTGTGATCTACCCCAAAAACAAACTTCTCGCACCTAGGACTTTCAAATCCTTAGAAATTCCAAAACCCTCAGTTATCTGTAAGGTTAATCCAAAAGGAAAATCATTTAACACAGCAAAACCATTTCATCAAAAGATCGATTCAGAAACGCACCTGAGTTGGGCATTTCCTTTTATTATTCGATCAAATTTTAAATATTTGTAGTCATGCAACTGCGCAACACAAGATTTAACCCAAAAACAAAACATATCAGTAAAGAGCTGAGAAAACGAGTACAATATTTGCTTGTGAATTGTTATAAAGGTAAGTGGAAATTTAAATAGTCAAACATCAGCTCTGCTTCTTAATATTGCCCTTAAAAAGAAGGTACACCTAAATTTCCCAAGCACACTCTTCAAAAATTGTGTCAATACCTGATGGAAAGCACAACAATATCAGGTAAGGAAAATCTACTATAGGATCACAATTAATTTCAGAATGAACAGACCATCCAAAGCAAGTGTTAGTAGAGTTTGTTTTCCTGTTTCTGTATCCATCTCATCTGACAAAGGTATAAAACATGGAAATGACAAACACAAACGGTGATTACATAAAAACTAAAGAGCACGCATACCAACTACCAAAAATTGAACGAAAAAAAAAATCCTAATGTGTGTGTGGTTATTTCAGAATGCCGCTTCTCTTGCGCTCTCTCAAATCTCACTGGTTTTATATCCCAACCATGGGTGTGTTCATAACTGCAGACACGTCGACCAAGCCTCTTGGAAAATCGTCCAAGGTGAAGCCTAAAGGAGAGAGTATAAATATCATCAGGAAAAGGGAAGCTGACCTCCCCATCCACTTTAAACCACCATATTTGCTGCAAATATGCTACAGTGTTGAACCTGAAATGAACAAATAATAAAGTGTAATGCAATACTCAGAAAAACGAGTTGAGCGATTAAACAAAGCAGTTTCAGCATCAAGCTTAAGGGTGCTACAATTTGCAAAAAGAAGCACAAGTAGCATATAAGCAGAAAGTTGGCATAATTACTATTTAAGTATGAAAAGTCATTGAGAATTACAGGTGTCCAACTATTCATAAACTAATACTAGAGTCTGCAAACCAACCAAAACCACCTATTTATATTTTACTCATAGAAGATAGAATGGGACAGTTAGTAATCAGGTTGATTAGTTCATGGATCAGTAGGGCTCAAGACTACAAAATGAGAGCAACCCATCAAAACTGAACCAAATGGCCAATAGTTGAAAGTCAAAACATCATTCCAAGGCACAAGCAATTGAGAGGGAATCACACTCCTCTCCTCTAAGAGATTAATGTGTTATATTTAGCCTATTTAAATGTAAAGAAGCCTTTAAACAATTTTTTTCCCTCTCCATGACTCTCAACATAATTGACAGGTACTTTTGAATCCTTTACTATCAACTTTGGCATTTTAGAAAATGGTGATTTTTGGGTAAAGTTCCAAAATAATAGTAAGAGTATTTAAAACTTCGTTTCATTTTCTAGCATGTAAAATTGATAGGTTGAAAACCAACTGTTGGTGACACTAAATTTGTAGAGGAAGGAAAAATACTCCCAGGGGGTTCATTCACAGTTCACCATCACTAAAAGGTTTGTTCACATTAAAATAGGCTAATCTTAGAATTTGGGCTTAAAGCTTAACTTATTTATAGTCATTGTGGAATCTCAATCTTCTAAGACACCAGCAACATCAATCTTCTAAGACACCAGCAACAACAATGGATTCAGAATAGGCTCTAATGTCATCTTAGAATTTGGGCTCACAAACTCAATTTGTGAAGTGAGGGCTGCCCAAGCTTTATAAGGAATACATTGGACATATTTCTAGATGATGTGGGACCTCAACCTATTGAAAGCTGACATCCGAGTGGTTGCACAATACGATGTTTTACTTAGCCTTTCTGATTAGCCCCTTAGTAGCCCTTTCTAACATTGGTAGACCGCTATTAAGGCAGTTTTCCAACAACTAAACTGTAGCAAATTTCATCTTTTAGGGGACAGGAGTGTAATTTAAGCATCTAGCATGAAGCATGACTTTTACCCAACAATTAAAATAGCAAATCCATGTCGTTCATTCACAGAATCACATCAAGGCATGTAGATGTAAGTAGAGAAATTTAACGGGCAAATATAAAAATGCTTCCAACAAAGTGCCAGCCCCCCCTCCCCCCCATCAAATAAATAAATAAATATGCCGGGCCATAATTTGCTTTTCTAGGGGAGGAAAAGAATGTTAAGAGTTTAGCTGAGGATGCCTTTGACTGGCTGCCTGCACAGGACAATATAGTAATCGAGCTCCCAAGTAGTCCATACTCTATACCATAGCAAGCTTTACATAACATTTAGGCCAAATAAAAGTACAAACCAAGTAACTCACAGGGTCATTCAGTTTTGGTGGCCAACAACACAAGCAACATGGACATTTTCAGGTAGCATCTTTGTAATTCCTGGGTAAGATTTTACACCAACAAATTCCAAGTCACAGAGACTGCTATATGATTGTTTTATTTTACATGAATTACATTACACTTGGTATCTAAGCCTTGTTGATGATCATCTACATTCCTAGTCAATATATTAAGATAAGATGTGAAGATTTTCACTTGATTGGAACAAAAGCCATATCTTGGAATGCCCAAAAACACTGATAGATTTATCCATCTACACTAATTATTTAAGGACACTAAAAAGCACATATCCTTCAGATAAATCAAAGGGGTGATTCCTGGAGCATGGTTAAGGCAGTCAAGTGCCAGCAATTGCAAAAAAACTTTACTTATAAAGCCAATTAATGACTTTGTAAGGAAAATAACATGATCTATGAAGTATCCCACTGACAACTTCCATACAGACTGAAGTAATACAAATTCACTGACTTTCCATTCTTTTACTCGAAGCAAAGGTAAGTTACTGTTCCCTCCTCTTTACCTTTCTCCACACATTGCAAAAGCATACATAGTTAATCTAAGGATCACATAAAAAGGTAAACCTGTCAAACACCCTATACCAATATACCACCAAATTACCCCATTCACGTAAAAATGTGTTTCATGATACCAAAACATATTGTTACTTACAACTTGAGTACAGCACTGTCAACAAGGCCACCTGTGTCATACACTTGATAGAGGCATGCAAAAACATTACAACAACAAAACAAACACACCACTTTTCTATCATAGCAAGGAATTTGCCCGATTGGAAGAAAAACAAATGAATCTCAATTCCCAAAGCATTCTGTGGACATGTGCAGCACTCAGCACCTTCTATCTAGTTGCCAAAACTCCCCACCCTACCATTACATTATGGTTGTTACGTAGCAGTTAGTTATTATAGGCCAGTTAGTCAAGAGTTGCCTATAAATTAGAGGCGTGTTTGATCTACAATGGCTAGAGAGATATGCTTATGTTATTTAGTTTCCGCTGTTTGAACTGAATATCACATTTAAATTCATTTGCATGTTTACATCACTAACTATATTTGTTTTAAAAAAAAAATTAGTGGAAGAATTGCATAGGAATGAATGAATAATGATAAGATTTTATTTTATTTTTCTCGTAAGGAAATATATATAGATTTATGTAAAAGGATGGTACCGCCTTCCTCAACCTGCCACATTTCCCACTACAGCTTGGGTTCTATTAGTTTTTGTGATTTTCTTTATTCATTTCACTTTTTAGTTGAGCGTTTTCTCGAATAGTTTCTGTTAAGCTTTAGATTTTTATTGTTTTGACATTCTTATTCACGACGAGGCAAACACAAGATGTACCAGTTCTTAAGGATTGTTCGAATCGCATTCCTTGCGGGCAGTTTTGGATGCTTATTGGACCTAATGGGCGTGGAAAATCTACTTGAAGGTATGTTGCACGATTTTGGTCATCTTTTCGTTGTTTTTTTTGCTGTGTTTTTCCATTTGCTTCGGAGAGGTTAAAGGAAAGCCACTGCACCACCATAACCACCAACTCCCCACCGTGACCAACCTCCGACCACCACCAAGCAGCACTGCCGCACCACCACTGTCGTGCCGCATCATCACCATCTCCTCCACCCTTCATCCACCGTGACCTCTCTCTCTCTTTTTCTCTTCTACGCTTCCTTCTCCCTCTCTTAAGAGTTTTGATTGTTTGTTTGTTTGTTCCATTAACTCTTGAAATGGGTAAATTGGAGATTCGATGTATTTGTTTTGACAGAAAGCAAAGTATTTTATATTTGTTGAGAGGGTTGTAATGCTGAATGTTGTTTCCAACCAGTGGAGTAGGGATAAATTCTGCAATGGATGATATGAATTTGATTCAGCAAACCCAGATACATCACTTGGTTGTGAGGGAGATTGGCGAGGAGATTGATTTAGACATCCCTATGGATATTCTTTGCAAGATCTTCTTACTAAGCATGTAAAAGTGGTCTCTGAATTTTTGACAGCTCAGTATGATGAGGTTTGTTTCCTCCTTGACATATTTATCTGATTTTACCATATCAAGGCAGCACTTTTGTGCTGATTGAGAAAAAAATGTGTATATACCCCAGGAAATTGTTTGGAAAATAAATAAATCGATTAACTGTTCTGTTCTCTATGATATAATTAAGTGTTCATATCCTCATATTTGAACATGTACATAGTGCATATTGCAAATTGAATGATTAGTGTGGTTTTATCTCTCATATTGCATTTCATCTTTTCTAATAGGACTTTATGTTCCCGGTTCTTTGATGTATATGAGAAACTCTTGACATCTCCTAATTATGTCACAAGGAGGCAGTCTTTGAAGGTTTGTTCTGGCCATAAGTTTCGATGTTTTTGTTTCTCGATCATATTTTTATTTATGTGAATTTAACAATTTAATTTCTATGAATTTCAGCTTATCTCGGAATTTCTTTTGGAATCTCCTAATTCCCAGATAATGAAGCGGCATCTTAAAAGTTCGTTACTTGAAAGTCATGATGACATTGTTGAGGGTATAACTTCTCATAACCATGTGTAATTGTATCATATTCTCCTTTCTACCCATGACTAATAGGCATGCTTACATGATGCTTAGTTTATGTGTTTACTTGCTTCACTTTTCATGATTATATGCAATATGCTATGCACAACTGAATGTGAGGCACATATAGCTTGGTTTCTCAACTCTCCTTATGAATGTTAGGCACATATGGTGAAGAGTATTTTTATCTTATCTCCTAGCTCGATTTTACTGTTTTTTGTTTTATATCATTACCATAACCAATTGCATGTAATTTCCTCAGTTCCAAATTTCTGTGGTATGCTTTATCTCAAATCATTTATCAAGTAAAGAAACAGTGTTTGAACACATTTTCTTTCGATGATTTCATAGTTGATTAACAACATCTGGTCGGTTTGGTTATATACTTATATGTAAAACAGTAATATTATTAGTGTGAAAATTGAGATATACACCTGAGTCTCATTCAATGAGTTATGCTCTCCGTTCTCCTCTCTCTTTCATTTTTCCTCAATCTTCTTTTTTGCTAACGAGTTATGTTCTATTTTTGCGTTTAATTTGTTTCTAATCATTTGTCTTCACCTCATAACAATGGATGCTTCAAGCACCAGGTGCCACAAGTTACATAGGTTGCATAGGAAAGGACAAATTTGTAGAGGAGATGAAGAAGAAATGTACACTTGATGGTGTAAAGGAAAGTTTAATCTTGTGATTTGTCTCCTCCTTTCTTTGTGATAAGCTACTTTGTGTCTGACCTAAGAATACCATTTCTGAAATTGAATTTATTCATTCGAAAATCAAGTTAACTATTATGAAATCGACAATACACCTACAGGAACTTGTGATGTTTGTGTGATTGGTGGTGAAAGATCAAATGATCAAACTTTCCTTGACTGTTTTATTCTACTTATTATATGGCTCAATAATAATGATATTTTATGCTGTTTTTTAATAGTATACTTCTTCGGCTTAACATAATACTTGATTGCAAGGCAATTTGGAGGAGTTGTGTGGCTTAATAAAAGGTTATCAGTTGGGTGGCTTAATAGCTTAAAGGTTTATAAGAAGAGTGATATTTTTTTCTATCAATTTGTTCTTGTCAGTCCTGATATCTAGACAGCCTTATATATATAAAAAAAGGGAATAATGTCTTTCATAAACTATTTTAAACTAACATGCATCAACCATTCATTGCCTTGTGTGAAACTTCTGTTTCCGACCATGTTTAGAACTGACTTGATCATTTATTTGTATTTGCAGTCTGTGTATTTTCTAATTTTGCCCCATTTACAAGTTTTTGACCATGTTTACAAAACAACTGCGTCTGCTTGCAAAAAAGATTAAATGTTCTAGCTGTGTTGGCTTCAATTCATTTTCAAACTTTAAATTTCCAAGTTTCAGTAAATGCTTTATCAATTTGGTTCATTTATTTTTTCTACTGTGAATTTTGCTCTTTGAAAATCTACAAATGATGTATTACTATTGAACAGATCAGCCGAAATGGGAGAAGAACTTGCTGGTCAGCTGCTTAAGATTCAGCAGCAATACCCAAACTACGTGAAGGAGGTACAAGGAAGAGGATTGTTCATCGGAGTGGAGTTTAACAGCAAAAATTTATTCCCTGTATCAGGCTATGAGCTATGCAAAAAATTGAAGTATAAAGGAGTCCTTGCCAAGCCAACACATGATACATTTATCTGCTTTACTCCCCCTTTGCATAATGAAAACAAGAAGCAATGTCTTTATATCAAGTTATCATTGTATTATGTTAAAGTTTTGCCTCTTGAAAATTATTAGTTCATATTAGAATAATTATTGGAAATGAAAACTGGATTGCTGTGTAGTCCAGATTTTACTGAAGCCAAACTATGATCTATAAATAACCGAAAGCATACACGGCAAAACATAAATCGAAAAAAAAAAAAATCTGCTAACAAGTAAAGAAAAAATTGGATTAATAGAATGGTTGAATTGAGGAGTGTTTGTGTTGTACACAAGCCAAACTATGATTATTAGTTATTTTTGTTGAACCTGCCCTAAAAAATTGTGAATTTAGGATTTTGCTAGCTGCAGGTGGTAGTATGCAGTTTTGTATAAGGAGGATCTTAGCTAAAGACTAAACAAGGGAGTGAGAGACCACTACAAAAGATAACAGTTCAAAGCCTCAGAGTAGTAGTGATCCTTAATCTAAGGATGTTGTTACGCAATAAATAGGCTGAAGTTGGTGTGCTGTTACTATAACAACTACAGCTAAGATAATGAGTTTAAATACATTTGGGAGATCCCTTTGTTTTTTAATTCCTTCCTTTTCCCCTTCTTTTTTCCAAAATCTTCTTCCTTTTTTGACTACTTTGGATCACGATTAAATGCTTTTTTTCTGACTACTTCGGCGCATGTTCTATTGCGCCCACGATTACTATTAAAAGATGAGTCGTTCTTCTTTTCTCTTGATATTCCATTTTTTTATATCTAAAGCAAGTTACTCTATCCTTGATTTTGAGTTTGTGGGGTTATGGTTCCTACGTAAAACTAATTTTGTGATGTACTCATGTTTTTGGATGAAATGCCCCAATGGAATGATATGAATGAAGGTCTATAGCTAATAACTCTTTTATATAAATATTATGTTTTTCATTAGAGGGTGAGCCCTGGTGCAGCGGTAAAGTTGTGTTTTGGTGACTTGTTGGTCATGGGTTCGAATCCGAAAACAGTCTCTTTGCATATACAAGGGTAAGACTGCGTACAATATCCCTCTGGGCAATGGGGTACGCAGTTTTTTATTATGTTATATGTGTATACATAATAAATCATAAATGTAATCAGGATGAAAAATCATCTAATTTATCCTTATACTGGACATGAAAATTAAACTCAAGTGATTAATGATGAATAACTATAGTATTTAATGTTTTGTGACTTGATTAGTGCAACCTACGTGATAAAAGGATGGGATGAAGGTATCAAAACCATGAAGAAAGGTGAGAATGCCCTTTTCATTGTTTAGTATTGTTTAAAGTTTCCTTCTTTCTCTTTTTTCAAAATCTGATGGGGTGGAGTTCAATGTGACACAGGGTTAGTCTCATGCTTCCAAAATTTGAATTTGATCTTTACCATGTAACTGGATTCTCATTGCAAGTAACAATAATATGACTTTTTTCTTTTCTTTTTTCATGCAGGGTATTTTTGTCCTGCTGTGGTCAAGGCTGTGAAAACAATAAAGAAGGGAGAGAAAATTCTCTTGAATGTGAGTTTATGGTCCGTGGAAGTGAAAAGAAGGGTTTTAGGTGACTGTTGTTTGAGGTAAAGATTTTTTTTTAATCTTTTTTTCTTCTCCTGGCGAAGAACTTGATTTTGCTTGATATCTGAGTTTTATTGTGATCAAAATGCATATATCAAAACGAAAGAAAGCATCAAAATTGCTGTCACTGAAGAATTCAAGCAGACATATTTTATTTTTCATTTACGTTATTTACCGTGTTTATTTCTTTATTTTTCAGCTTTACTCATTTATTTATTTATTTTTCCTTCTCGCTCCAACTATTTTATTTGATTTAAACAACCAAATAAAATAAAAAACATAGGCTCACACGGCCCTTGCGTATGCACCGGCCACATACTAGTTTTCCTGGGCAAGTGAACACGGGTTCAGATTGGGAATGTTTAGTTGGCTTCTTCAAGTGCCAGATGATACGGTGTGGGAGGATGCACCAGGATCAATGCGCTTCACTGCTTCTGGCTATTGATTCCAGGCTGGGAACATGCAATTTCAGGAGACAACCAGTGTATATAGTGGCTTTTAAATTTGCCAAGTCACTAAAAATGGTCCATTCTTACAGTAAGAAAAAAATGGTCCATTCTTGTTTTAACTCACCCAATCCCAAAATAATTTTTAATTAAAGGCAATTGTTAATACTTTCTCTTTTTTATTACCCTTTTTATGATTTCCACATTGAATATTTTTTTTCTTAATTTTTTAATTAATGCTATAAGAGCATCGATTAACAAGAGTTTAAATTAAAAATTAAAGGTATTTTTTAAATTATGTGAATGGTACGAAACATTTATTTATTTCATTTATAATTAATATTTGTTGAAAAATCTTAATGTATATTTTTCTTTTGAAAAAAAAATTGTGTACTTTTAGTAGGATTTTTTTAATCATATTTTTTTATTTACAAAATTCGAACTTAGAATATAATATAAAGATTCAAGTCTAGTTTCACTTAACTCATGAAAATGAATAAAAGTGTTTAATTGATAAAAAAAAATATTACAACCATCTTTACTTTATATAATTTTTGAACTCCTTTTAATAAATTTATTATGAACAAAATTTTAAGTGTATTTTTATCCTTGTAAATTATAATATACTTTTACTTTAGGTAAGAGTGTTGATGACATAGGTTATGTTGTATTTATCTTTATTATGAACAATTGTTTAAGTATATTTTTGGTTTTCTAAATACAAATGAGTCAACTATGAGGAATTTTTATAAAATTTTAACTTTTTCAAGTCAATTCAACCATGATATTCTTTTACAATCCTATGATAATTGTCTGGTTTTGTAGAAAGTGCTTATAACATGCTCCAAAAGTATCCGGTTTATTGTTTGCACCTTTGATTAGGTGTATAAAATTAATTTTTAATAATGACAATTATAAAAAAAAAGACCCAATTGAAAAAAAAACAAAATCCAGTGACTCAATTCAAGAGAAGAAAATAAAATTAAGAAACCTAATTAAAATTTAGTAAAAATATAGACCTCAAAATAATTAAACCTATTTTAAAATTAGATGATAGTTTAATATAATTTTAGTATCTCTTAAAGGAGAATATTTTAATCTACCGTAAATTGTATGGCATTTAGTAAATATATAAAAAAAATTAAACCTATTTAACATTTTTTGAAATCCTCATTTTTTATCTAAAATTTGACACTTACTTTTTTTTCTCACATGCATATTTCTTCACGAACAATTTTATTCGAGACATCGTTGTACAAAATCATAAAAAATAATATATTTTATGAATGGTGGATTTGTTTGAATAAATAATTTAATTAAGTACTTATTTAATCTTTTTTATTATAAGTTTGACTATGAAATATTGAAAAAGATTTAAAAATGTTTTAATATTTTTCACAAAAATACTGAAATAAATTAAATTATTAAAAAATTAGGTGAAAAAAATATTAAAATAAATTAAGTTATAAAAAAATAAGTCACTCTCAAAAATCAAATAAATTATTCTCAACCCCTTTTAAATCTCTCTCAATTTTTCATCTTTTTCTATATTTATTACTTATTAATATATTTTGTTTTATTATTACATTTTTCTTAACAAAAAGTGCTAGTAACATATTCTTATCCATACATATTATTAGTTAAATTTTATAAAACCAAAAAGACTCATTAAATATGAGATAATACTATTAAAATTTATGATTTTCAATCAATTTTTACGAATAATAAAGAGTATAGTATTTTCAAAACAGCGTATTAAGAAATTATATTGATATCATTTCCTTCGCTGTATATGACTGCATACACTTCAGTTCACACATGTGAATTTTTCTAATCCTATATCTAAATTAAACGATTACCGATCGGATAAACTAAGAAAAGAAGTTTCAAAACCCGCGGCTCCGTGTCGTGGTGCGTAGCGGCCGCGTTATTCGACCACAAGCCAAGAATCTTAAAGTAAAGTAGTAAAAAAATAGAAAAAAAATATATGTTTAGTTAATATATTTTCATGAAATTTTATTCTCAAAATATATGTTGATGTTATTTTTTACTTTGACAAATAAATTATATTGTTCATTTATAGTGCCAATTAATAGAAGTAATATTTGAAAAATAAACAAAATTAAAAGGAAATACAAAGAGGAATACACAGCAATCATTGAATAATGATTGTATAGATGAAGATAAAAATGAAGCTCTTGAAAGTTATAAATCGATATTTTTGAGAGAGATATATTAATAATTTTTTAAAAATAAATAAATAAAATTATTTTCCACATCATTTTAATCCGTTTTTAAAAAATACACTGTGTTTGTTATGTGAGACAGAAATTAACTGTCATTTGTAAGAATAGACTAAAAATAAGTTTTATGTAAAGTATAAAACTAAATTGAATGCTATAAATATTCAAATAATAAAAATAAAATTTTATAAATTTGATGATATTTAGATTAAAAATATATTTTATCCTTTAAAAAATTGATAAATCGTTGAAAGTGAAAGTGGGGTAGATATACAGTAAGTAAGCTTTTTGACTCACCATCAAAGTTCTAAATTAGTTTTTTAAGTTGCATTAGTCAGAATTTTTAATCTTTAAAACTTTAAAAGCTTTCCGTTAATTATATAAAATACATTTATTTCAATCTTTTTATAAAATAAGTGAAAAATAAAGGTTATATTTACCACATTTTTAATTAACAACTTTCTACACTAACAATACATAAATGAATATTAAACTCTTTAAATTAATCTGTAAAATTGTATAACTTAGAGTCTAAGATATGAAATTTTAAGATTCTCGGTTAACTTTTAATCTTATAAAATATTATATTATATTATAAAAGTTAATTAAATTATTATTTTCCAGTAAAAAAAAACTAATTTATTATGATAATTTGTAATTTAATGACATTACAAAAAGTTTATACAATGTTAATACATATACTATTTTTCTAATTTAAAACACATTTCTATCGAAAATGAAAACAAAAATCATGAATATTTCTATTTTAAATAAATGGCACCTTGTGAGAAAAAGAATATAAACATAAAAAATTATGATTAACACAGTAGAATTAATTTAGTGATAAATAAGGTTGAAATATGATGCAGAAGAGGGAATAAGCATGTATGTGCAAAATCCAGTGTCCTGGTTGAAATGACAGTTTAAGTGGACGTGGACCAGCCCATTTGGCACAAAACCTGTGGCTCATTTTTTCCAAACAAAACTATGGGCAGTTTCTGTCAGCACTAAACTAACATAACCAAACCAGCTGCTTCACCCTTTGTATTACTATTTGCTATATATCTATCCTTGTCTTTCTTCCAAGTTCCCACCAATCTAACAAACATGCTTCTGCATCATCATCCTTCCTATAATACCGTCTCTTCCCTTTTGCTTTTTCCTCTCCATCATTGACTTCTGCCAAGTCTTTCAAAAAGCTGATCTAAGGAATAATAACCTACACGAGGTCTTCGTGGAAGAAGATACCATTGCCACTTGCCACATGCCAAGCGATCAGGTGAATGTTACTTATGATGTTAATTACTCTACGTCCATCTCACTCTTAATTTCTTAACACGAGTCCTTTAGTCAATTGCTTTTTAGTTTTTACCCCTTTTGAAATTCCAATCTCATTCCAACTTTGCACAAACATTTTTCCTAGCGGTGGAAAATTGGATTTTTTTTTTTTTTTGGATATATAGAAATATTGGTGAAGTGGTCTTTATTAAGAGTTGATGGAACCCAATGCACTAGGTGGTGGAATATTTCCTAACATAAGTAGTGGTTTGCTAGGAGTAGAAAACCCTTTACAGCCGCAACAACAACAACAACAACCAAACCTTCAAAACCAGCGAAACCCTCACCCTTTGCACCATCCCCAAATGGTTTCCTACGCCACTCACCATGACACTGACACACATCATCAACAACAACCTCCTCAGCAACCAATCAAACATGGCTACAACTTTTCAGCCATCAAATCCAGCAAGTCACAAAGCACACTCAGTGACGAAGATGAACCAGTGTTCACAGCAGAAGACAACAGCTCCGGGGACCCCAAGAGAAAAGTGTCCCCGTGGCATAGAATGAAGTGGACTGACACCATGGTTAAGCTCCTAATAATGGCGGTTTATTACATTGGAGACGAGGCTGGTTCAGAATGCACTGATCCAACCAAGAAGAAAGCCTCTGGGCTGCTTCAAAAGAAAGGGAAATGGAAATCAGTGTCGAAGGGCATGATGGAGAAGGGTTACTATGTGTCTCCTCAGCAATGTGAAGACAAGTTCAATGACTTGAACAAGAGGTACAAGAGGGTCAACGACATTCTAGGTAAGGGCACAGCATGTCGGGTGGTGGAGAACCAAACCTTGTTGGACACTATGGATCTGTCGCCAAAGATGAAGGAAGAAGTTCGAAAGCTCCTCAACTCAAAGCACTTGTTCTTCAGGGAAATGTGTGCTTACCACAACAGTTGTGGCCACAACAACAACTGTGGCAGTACTTCCAACGTGCAACAATCAACCGAGGCTCAACCACCACATCAACATCAACAGCAGCAGTGTTTGCACTCATCAGAGAACGGGGTGGGGAGTCTGAGAATGTTGAAAGAGGATGAGGATGAGGACGATGATTCGGAGGAGTTTTCTGATGAGGATGAAGAGGAATCAGGAGAAGGAGGATCAAGGGGTATGGAGGAGGATGAAAATGATGTGATTAGGAGGAGAGCAAGGAATAAGGGAGGGTTTGGTGTTTCATCATCACAGATGATGCAGCAATTGAGTGGTGAAGTGAGTGGTGTGTTGCAAGACGGAGGGAAGAGTGCTTGGGAGAAAAAACAGTGGATGAAGAAGAGGGTTGTGCAGTTGGAGGAGCAGCAGGTGAGTTATCAAATACAGGCGTTTGAGTTGGAAAAGCAGCGGTTGAAGTGGGCCAGGTTTAGCAGCAAGAAGGAGAGGGAAATGGAGAAAGACAAGCTTCAAAATGAAAGGAGGAGGTTGGAAATAGAGAGAATGGTCTTGCTACTTCGCCATAGGGAGCTTGAATTGGTCAATGTTCAGCAGCAGCAGCATCAACAACAACATTCTTCTACCTAGGCCAGAAGAAATTACTGTGTAAATTTTATGTATGGTAGTTGAAATTATAAGAGCATATGTAGACTAGGCGAAATAGATGAAAAAGATTGTTCATTTTCTGTGCTCATTCTAACTAATTTCAAACATATATAGTATGCTTGCTTGTAGACAGTTTTTTCTTTCTTGTGTTAACTGTTAAATAAATATATAGCATGTTTTACTAAATATATATATCTCTACATACTTCGAGTTCTATTTCTATAACCAACTTCATAGGGAAATTTACTAACGAATGATTTTTCTGGGAATAAAACTTTTTTTATAAACGAGATGTTCATTGGGGACAAAAGCAACAAAGTGATCTGACGAAAAATGACAGAATAAGTTGTAATGTTACATTGTGTTTGCTAAAACTAAGGCAATGTAGCTTTATCTTTAGAAGAAAATAACAAAGCGACGAGTTATAAGTTATTGGTATTGAGCTGCTAGAGAGGGAAAACATTGAGTGTACCTCCCATTTAGGATGTAAGGAAGGAGGTGGAAAAGTAACAATTTTTTCCTATGAAGTTTTGACTAATGCAATAAATAATTAAGATTAAGATGTGTGGCAGAACCGGTGCTGACAACTACAAGAAAAAATAACAACAAAAAAATTAAGACCACGCCCGGTGGGACTCGAACCCACAATCGCCTGATTAGAAGTCAGACGCCTTATCCATTAGGCCACGGGCGCTTCTTGAAATTACGACGCAAAATGTAAAGTATATATACTTTTCCATGATTAATAAAGTGCAACGGTACAAGAAAGGCAACGATTTAACAATTTTATTAGAAAACATGCTTCAAATAAAACCAATAAATTTTGGTAAAATAATTTTATTGCATTCAGTTGAGTAAACATTAACTTTAGCCTTATTTTAACCTTGCATGATAAACCATGTCCTAAAGTCTTAAACCACTGCTCCTAAGTCCTAATGATAAATATTCTCAGAGTAAAGACTAATGTTTTTTAAACTGAGCTCATCACCAAACGTTTAAAGATACAAATTCATAATTTAATCTCTTGTTTCTTACGTGACAAGTGATAATTTTAAATTGATACAAAAAAAAAAGATAATATATGTTCAATAAGATTAAACAACCAATAATAAATGATAATCATAATCATATCCAGCAAAGTCACGTAACCATTAGTGTTTCAAAGTCCTGCAAAGGACGATGAATGAAAAATTCAATTTTACAACATAAAAGCTGGATAAAGGATAACGTATCATCTCATCATGTGCTTAATCTTGGTAAGTGGTAACTTCATATTGAACCTTCTTTCGCCTCAAGAAAGATTTGTTAGGGAGTTTTTTTTTCTTTGATGAAAAAGGTTTAAAGTGATACTCTTTCGATTTTAGCAACAAAAGACTGGGTCAACCAGTTTCTAGTTTTTCATTATTGACGAGCTTTAGGTTGTTTTTTTCTTCTTTTCAATGGAATTAAGTTGTTTCCCTAGAACTTCTGATTTGGAAAATCCAACTTTCACGAGTTCGCAAATGCATTCGTTAGAATTCAAACCTGTTTTTTCAGAAGTTGTTACTTTGTCTTTCTTGATATAAACAAGTCAACTTCGGCAAGTAAATCAGATAAATATAAAAGGGTAAAATATGGTCATTGTATTTGTTGGAAACCATAGCATAGAAGCATACCACAATATTGCTCATAATTAGACGTATACCACCAAACCAATACAGTATAACGTCGTACAACTGTCTACTGCCTACAAAGAGCACAACCAATTGGTAGTCTATTTGCTGGACAATATAACGAATACACACTTCTTTTCAAATTCTCCATGTGGAAAACTTTAACCAAAAAATTGGCATCAGGGCATATTCCCTCTGGTTTTTAAGTTTGACATCATGTAATAATAATTAGCCTAACATTCATTTTCAATCACAAAATATAAATAGTCACCAAACCCGGTGGAGATAACCTCAAAAAGTGGAAGCAGAATGATCAGCTACTGCCAAAAACTTGAAGACCAAAAAACAAAAAGCCTAAACTGTAGTTAGATCAATGCACTTAATCTTCAAGCTCGATAATCTTAACTACGGATGCATCACCAACTTTCTGGCAAACAACTACTCGATCGTGTGACTTTATAACTCCTGATGCTTTTCCATGATCAAGGGCAACCTTTAGAATAGACTCGTTTGTGGCACTTGTTGACTCGGCCTGCAGGAAGAATATGAAATCAATGTCTAGTTAAGTCTCCAAGCATTAAGTGATGGGGTCGTCAAAAAGCAACATGTATAAACAGATAAACCGTACCACCCTATATTCTAGCTTCCGTATGGCTTGATCTAAATTCAACACTCAGCTTCTTCCCCCAAAAGAAGAATCCCATAAATAATACAAAAAAAATTATGAAACAATCACTTACAGGATGTCGGGGATCGGCAAGCATGGGAAAGAGACCTCTGACAATAAGTGATTGCCTAGCCTGTGTCAAAAAATTGAATTGTAAGTTGGTAAACAAGATGATCCAACGTAACACAATATACATCCTGGTAAAGTTTCTAATCATTAGACGAACAAATGTGTCCAAATCTAGGGCAGTACGGCATCAACTTCCAAAGCTCGATACAATTCATGGTTGCATTTCCTTTACACAGGATACAATTAATTACGGGCGAGAATACTGGAGAGTGAAATTAGATTAGTACTATCATTGAGACGTAAAAAATGTCCGGTAGATAAAAAAAATTATAATCGATAATACTTGACAGAAAAACAAGATTGTAAAATATAATTGATACAAAAATATATACTAGAGAAGTAGTATATTAATTACATTAATTGTAAATAGGCTTTCCCACAAATGAGTTGGCAGTTGGTCCTGGAAACGGACAAGAATAAAATGTTCTTAGCAATGCAAAGCACAAAAAAAAAACATTTATTTATAAACTAAAATTTAATTCATATATGTATCTAGGAGGGGGGGTTGGAACTAAACCTAACACCACTCAATAGTTTCTTAAAGAAAATAAATTGGATCAATGCATTAATTATAGAATAACCAATTTTATGCAGTTCTTGCTTGTATATATTCAGAAAAGTTAAATAAAAATAGTTGTGACCTGGTTGGTGGTTTTCGTTTGTTTGAAAAATATATTATACATAATTTTAATGCATCTCAATAGATTAAAAAATGATTTTGGATTAATGTAAAACTGTATGAACCGGATACAGACATTCTACCTCAACACAATGGAATTTGTTAGAAGTTCATTTAACAAAAACTCAGAAAGTTATTCATTAACCACCCTAGAAAGTGTTATTCATTAATCATTGGTGTGATAGTGGTTTTTTACTTGCAAAGATATGTCCTAACTCAATTATCTTATCAAATCCAATCCTTAAAATCAGGCAATTTAGTTTTTACCAAAGCTACATATAAAATCATATCAGTAATAGAATCCAAACTGACAACAGGACAAGGGGGTGTCAGTTACATCCTTGGACACCTAACAGAAAATAAGATGCAAATGAGACAAAAAGATCTAACCTCAAAAGCTCCACTGAAGCTCCATTTCAGCTGATTTGACTTGAGTCGGGGGATCACAACAGAGAGAACCGGCATGGTTGGTCTATATTTTGCTATCAATCTGAAAAGCGCATGTGATGCTTTTAGAAAAGCCTTACAGTCACAAGTGGAATACAGAGAAGAAAAATTGATTTGGACATTAATTGATCCATAACATTCATTTTCCAGGATTACATCAAATTTAGAAGCTAGCCAGTTTATCTCTCCAAGATACTAAATATGAATATATTCATTTCAAATTATTTGTTGACACTACCTTGCAGCCCTTCCAGAAGAAGTGAAACAAATAATAACAGAAGCCTTCACCTTAATAGCTGCTCGTACCTAAACAAATAGGTTTTGCATATAAGAATTACCTTTCAAAGATTAAATAAAACCAATCACCAAGACAAGAAAGCAAAAATAATAGACAAAAAATACTTTTTTAAGATAGAGGCAAGCACTAGAAACTAAAAACAAGCCCACAGCACAAGGCTAACTCTAATGTGGGATCAAGGAGGATCAGATTCATGCATCTTTACCCTGTGAGCATCTGCTGATATTGCAACCAAAACACATGACCACTATGTCACAACTCACAAGACAGTAACCTTATTTTTGCACTCTCACCATTTCATGCACAAGGAACCAGCAAAAAATAAAAAAAGGGGAAAAGTTGAATGTAATTACCGCAGAGGATGCAATAGATTCCAAGTGGGTCATGGGTTCTCCAACATATTTGACGGTTTTCTTAAAATAAAGATCTTGATTGAAAACTTTCTCAGCCTGAAATAGAAGATGGAGATCTCAGCCAAAATTTTGAGTGACATAATGGCATTTCAAATAAGAGATTATTTCATGAATCAAAGGAACTCTGCCAACAAAGGATTCACATTCACATAACTAATGACACTATTATCCAAAGGTATTCTTTCAAACCACCATATGATAGAAAAAGCAAAAATGCTAGAAAGAAATAGATATTCAGAAAAAGAATAGGTGACAACAACATAGTTTCCAGCATTTCTTAGAAGATTTTGTCTAAATGAAGTCGATAGTATCTTCATCTAGTTAGATGAAACTTCGGAAATGAAATAGTACACAAATCAAAGAAATGCTAGAAATCAATGATAAGTAAAAATACAGCACTTCAATATATCAATTCCAAATTAGAAGTGTTTTTACATGATTGAAGTTGTCAAACCACAACACAACACTATAAGATACCAATTCCAAATTATTTAGGCAACAGACCTCATAATACACAGAAGAATTTGATCAGAAATGTTCCCTAAAATACAAAATCAACATCTAGAACAAATTTTAAGTATCAAATGAAATTAAAGAGCAATGAAGTGTACTTACTTCTGCACAAATTTTGCCAACTGTGGAAATAGTCTCAACAGGGTATAACCCGCGTAAGGTCTCAGCACCTAGAAGTATTGCATCACTTCCTGTATATTAATAACAGTTAAACAAATATCCATTAAATGATTATAACAAAACCATGCAGAACAAACACTATAAGAAAACCAAATTACTGTGAAGGGTCAAAATCAGAAAAAATCAAAGGAGAAATGTTTATTGAACGTCTTTAATAATCACCTAAAGAAGGTTGTTGGGTAACACACAAACAAATGTCAAAAGCACAACAACAAGCACACTGAATATATAGGCACCAATGAACCAAAAACTAAATGATTGAAACAAACAGGCCAAATTCTGAAAATGAAGATAGCAATATTTTCTGCCTCCGATAGTCACCTACAGAAGGTTACAAGTTACCATGCAAACCAATGTTGAAAACGCATTAGACAACTTCAAGGCTCAAGCAAATAGATAGGCACTAAATGGAAGAGAAATGACATACGTGAAATGTAGAGGGGGGAAAAAAATCCTGCATCTCTCATTTGTAGACCAGTGGTGCGTACAGTAATACAATGGCACTGATAACACACTTCATTTTTCTCACATACACAAATGATTTCAATTTCTTATTTTCACCACTCTCTAACTTCCTCTCTCACTTTCACAGACACACTCTCCTTTTCCTGGTATATACCCCATCACACTTTTCTTTGTGCTACACAGAAGAACTTTCAATTTCTCAGCTCACTTACATTCACTTCTCACACAAGCACTTACAACACTGTACTGGAGCATTGCACATATTTCTATGTCCTATAGTTGGTTGAATTTCACTATTTTACAATATCTAGAATATTAAAATGTATAAGTCAGCCAAGTTACCATTTTCATAAGTCTACAATATTATAGACCATAGTACCTCCAAATCCAATATCTACTAAAAATCAGAACTTTTGAGCATTAAATAGAGTTGGTTACAACTTTATTCTAATATGAAAATTTTAAGGTACCAAAATCTAAACTTAAAGAGAAGAGAAATATTTCCTGGAAAGCCTAGTAGTCACCAACCTAACTAGTGGCATCATATGACAAGTGACTTACCATCTAAAACAGCATTGGCAACATCAGTGGCTTCTGCACGAGTTGGTCTTAAGTTGTCAGTCATGCTATCCACAACACGTGTAAGCACAGCAGGTTTCCCAGCCATATTACACTTGTATAGGGCAGATTTTTGAAAGAAAAATACCTACAAAAGCAAATGGCAGTTGATTAACATCTCTGCAGGCATTCACATCATGGAGACAGCAAATGATCATAACCCATAACTTCAATCTACACAGAAGATTAATTGCAAGAATCTCCTCACCTTCTCCGGGGGAAGATCAATGCCCAAATTCCCACGGGAAAGGATAATACCATCTGCTTCTCGTAGAATCTCATCAAAATGGGTCAATCCCTAGAAAACACAGGTGTACATATGCAATTGAATCAGAATGGCTGATAGGAATCTAATTTACAGAGAAACTAAGCTCTCCAGTAAATTATGAAAAAATGCAGTTCACCTCAACATTTTCAATTTTTGCAAATATTTGAGTCTGGCTTAGATCACCTAACTTAGAAAGGAATTCACGTGCCTGCATTTCAAACACAAAAGAATTCTGTTAATAGAAAACCTGAAACAGCTAAAGAAAAATAAATTAAATGACCAATAATGAACTCCAAAAGACTAAACCAAAGTAAAGAATGTGGAACACAAATTACCTGGCGGACATCTTCAGCATGCCTAGTATATGACAATGATAGAAAATCAATTTTGTTTTTTACTCCCCAGGTGCTTATAACCTGCAAGGAAAGAATAACAGCCCACAACTTTAAAGAAGCCTATATTAAAGCACATGCAAACTATACATATTTTGATGATAGAAAACTCGTTAAAACATGGAAGTAAAAAGTAGAAATTACCTCCTTGTCTTTATCGGTGAGGGTAGGCAAGTCAATATGAACTTGAGAGGCATGCAAAGTGAACAATGACCCAGCCAATGTTGCCGAATTCTTTATAGTACAAATGACATCCTGCCCTTTAACTTCAGATACCTGCATAGTTTCAGGAATAACTCAACATGCATGAAGGACTTCAACTATTCCTATTTATGTTATCCTATGCCATTGCTATTGATTTTGAAAATATCAACAAAATTTTAACTTAAATTATACAAAATCACAATATAGACTCAATCAAATGGTTAGTATAGATTTTAAAAAAACTGAAGGACACGACAATAAAAAAAATGAAAAGGGGCTTATCAGAACAAATTTTGTCTTCTGTGCCCAACTCATTACCTCTAGCCATACGGAAGTAGTTTCACTTCCTGTGAACAAGTATTGACCAATAAAAATGGTGTCTCCCTTCGTCATTGACTGTAAACAATTCAAACAAGATTAAGGTTCAAACAATGCATGAGAAAAAAATAAAATGAGTCCACATAATATATGGATTGTATTCAATAACAAATTGCAATTCAAGCAAAGGGCCTGTAAGGAATCATGCAAATGCAATTTACTATTTATAACACCATAAGCAAGATCAAAATCGCATAGATAGCTGAAATTTACAGCTAGTTTTAACTAAGAAAAGGTAGCAAGTTGAGATTGTTTCCAATCCAAGCAAGACCACGGGCAACAAAGAGTAAAACTGACTAAAAGAAATCACACAGGTTAATACTCCCAGAAAATATGTACAAGAAAAGCAAGTCGGTCACATAATATCATGAGAAGGCTGAAAACTTTAACAAACCTTTGCCAATCCATCGAAATTGATCGGCAGTATCTGCGAAGACGCTTCTTGTCCCCGGTCTGGAGTCAGAACAACCTGACCATCGGCCTGGAGCGAGATCGCTTTCTCACTTTTGTTAACAACCTGCATCTCTGCACCAACAGTGTCCAGCATAACCTGGCAAAGGCAACAACAATAGTGTAACCAACACTCAGCTCCTTTTCCATCACATACAAGAAACCTAACCAACAACAATGCATGCGTACACAAATTGTAGGGACATAAATAGACATTCCCCATGCACTCAACAAAACCTTAATCCTAACAAAATAGACGCCAAACATGTAAAAGTAAAACACAAGGGTTTCATTTCTAACTTCTTCTCAAAGCAATCGACTTTTTTAGAATGTTTGTACCAAAAAAAAAATATTATTAAGTTATAAAAAAAAAAAAAAAAAAACTCACAGCACAGAGTTTCTTAGTAGTCTTGATAGCATTCTTCAGATTCTCCAAAGTTTCCTGATGATATTCAGGGTCACCCCAAGAGAAGTCGAAACGAGCCACTACAATAAAAACAAGTAGATACTCTCACATCAAATAAACGTTTAACAAACGGTAAAATATTAGAATAACAATGAAGCAAAAAGTAAGAGACAACGACATATACGGATATACCTGACATTCCAGCTTTGAGACAAGCAGAAATAACCTCGACCGATCGAGATTTAGGACCCAGGGTACCAACGATCTTCGTCATTGCCGGAAAGAAATTCTGAAAACGCAAAACATATTTATTTTAAAAAAAATAAAGAAAGAAAAGAATGTTGAAGAGAAATAAGAAGAAGAGACTCACAGGCTTGGATGGTTCGAGGATGGAAACCATGCGAATGGGTTCCTCGAGAAGTAAGTGACCGGAATGCATTTTTGCTTCTTTTTCACGCACACGCAGAGAGACAGGGAGCGAATAAAGAGAAAGAAGAAGAAGAAGAAGAAGTTTGATGAGCAGTGACACAACGCTGTTTTGTAGAAGGTTTTAGGAATATGCTTGCGCTCTTCTATTGACCCTTGCTTTAACCACTTTTTGTTTTCGTTTTACTTCACTTTTTTTCTTCCTATAATTCCTACTCCACTACAAGAAGTGGCTGAAGGGTTAAATATATTTTTTCCTTGGCTCAAAATTTGCAATTTCAAAGTAATTTTTTAGTTATCTAATTTAAGAATAGCAGAAATTTAATTTTATCAGAACTAAAATATCACATATTAAAGATTAAAAATGAGCTATTTTTAAAATTAAGAAATTATAAATTTAAGAGACAAAAAAAAACTTAGCCTAAATCTAATGGAATAAAAAAATATTTAAACCTATGAATAATAAGAGTATATCACCCAATTATTCTTCAGTTAGTACTGGGTTACATTAATTACACAATACCTAATGTTGTATTTTTCTTAAAAAAAGTTTTGCTGATTTCGTAAGTAGCTCAATGTTTTTCCTATGATATTAATTGTAAATGACATGAACAATTTGTTTTTAGCTCATTCGGTGCGGAGAATTTGTTTGTCGTTAGCCTAAGGAAGAAAAGGTTGAGACGTGATGACCTTTTGTAAAATTAATTTCCGTGTAGCATAACTCCGCTGCTATATGAAGGACTTTTATTTTGGTATGTGAAGGTCTTTTATTTTGGTATGTGAAAGGACTTTTTTTTATGACATTCAAAAGCTAGGATAACTATTTTTAAAATAGGTTAAATTCACGACTTTTTTTTTCCTAATTCCTCCCAAATTTAAAAGTGCGTATATTTTTCCCTGAACAAAATATCTAATCAGCTAATTATGGCTTTATTTGGTGGGGCATGATAAGGTAATTTTATCATTTTTATCCAATCTGTTTATCAGTTAAAATTTTATCATATGATGAAGATTGAGTTAAAACTTAAAAACTAGCCAATCAAATAGGATTAAGAAATATTTTCTCTATTTACTCTTGACTTTTTTTTAGTACCTTTATATAAAAAAAAAAATTCATGTGTCCAGAAATGAAATAAAACTTATATTCTTCTTGTGGTTTATTGATTAATTGCACATGACACATGTAACATGGTATGATAATGACAGAGCTCCTAATAAAAAAATATAATTATGTGAAGGAGGAACCAAAATGGAAAATTTTAACTCTTTTCAACTGGTTGTTTTTCTTTTATAGTATGTGAGACACTATTATGTCCTTTTTTTTAATTAAATCATTCAGTTAAAATCACTTTGTTATAATAAGGTTATTTAATTTTCAAATACAAAAGAATAAAATTCTTAACGAGAGGCATCAACAAATCATTCAAGGTTGTTTGCTCAAGCATTCCACCAATTAATAAACTTCTCCAATTCTATTATCCTCTTGCTTAATCCAAACTTAGATGTGAAGCTTCTCTCTTATTCCATTAAGTGTTATTCAATTGAAAAAAAAAATCAAATTAGTTAAATTTTATTCTTTTCCAATTTGAATTAAATCTTGGAACATCCCTATATGGTACACACTCATCCCAATAGGAATTGGGAAGCATGGGAAGAAACGAAAAGGTAAGATGAGCAGCACATGGTATTTCAAAGATAAGGTGTGCGGTAAAGCATTGATTCAAGCTGTAATGTTCTTCACATAAGTAAATACACATTGATTAATACTGTAGTATTTGTTTGATTCTTTTTACCAAGCTTACATAAAATTTATTACAAAATAAATAATATCTACTAAAATATAAAATAAAATTCACATTAAGCATTACATTTATAAAATAACACGGTATGCTTAAATTCTTGATAAAAAATTTCCTAAATCATAATTCAGACAGAAAGTCTTATCTTGTAACTTTGATCTAAATCACCATTTTGACATTTTGACTTCAAATAAGGATGCAGATCTTCTGGAATGAATAACATTTCTTAATAGATAGAAATAAAATTAGTTTTAAATTTATAATACAATATTTAAATAACAAAATAGTTTTATTTTAATCATTAAGTATCCAAAATCCAAATGCAATTCTATTCCGTAAGTACAGAACTTTATTGAAGTGGTTTCGATTCTCTGTAAAATTGGAAGCCTCAGATTTGTCCATTGGCACCACGATTTGCATGGCCCATCTAATTTGTTGGTTAAAGGTAAAATTCTGTGGATCGTGCTTACCGGTCTTTCCACTGTAACTTACTTTATAAGTTCTATTCCGTCAACAAATAATAATTATTGTGATCTCATTTTCTGAACGTAATTATTGTTTTTTTTTTATTATTGTGATCTCTTTTGGGGAGTCAAAACCTGAAAAGCATATTTCAAACTAATATCAAATATAAAAGAGAACAAAGAGTGAGGTTAATCTTATAAAGATTCCACTTATTACCAACCTAATCCTTCCTAAGGATGTATATATTGACGTTTTAATCGTCCTTAAGGACATTTTTGAAAACAATGCCCAAGTATCTCAATTTATTAGGAATATCAGCAACATAATTTTTTTCTACACTATTCTAAATATATTTTTTATAGTGGCCAAAATATATATATAAAGATTATTTTATTCTACAAACAAAGACTCAATTTTTTTATACAAAGGCAGATTCGTGTGGCAAGAAGGGAAGAGAGGGAAAGAGGAAAGTAAAGAAGGAAGAAAGGTTAATAGGAAAAGTTGGGTGTCAATAATTGGAGAAAATGGTATTTTGATTTTAGGCAATTATGATAGGGGTCAATAGCAATTGTGGAGGGGCTAATATCAACCCCCATTTTGTGCTTTCAAGTTCTTATTGGGAGGGCTTTGTTATTCTCATTTCCCTTTTTTTTTTGCTGAGTATTTCCCTTTTGTTAATGAAGTTGACACTCCAGTTTTTTTTTTATAAAAATATTTTTGACAAAAATAAGTTTCTATTATATACTTTATTCAATGGAAATTTATTTCTATTATGAATGTGAAATAGATACACAATAGAAATAAGTTTCTCTTGTGTAAAATTTCACAAAAAAAAAAACACAACGGAAACATATTATATAGTTTCTTTATATTTTTGAGCTATTTTTCAATCAAAATTAGAGATTTTTCTCGGTAATTAATTTATGTAATAGAAATTTATATAAACTCTTAACACAACTCATTGAAATAAAACTCCAGTTACAATTGTAAAAAAAATACTAAAAACATTTAAATACTTGTTTGTAAATTTAGTTCTTGAAAATATTAGATAAAATAATTAACTTTTTTATTCATTTATCTCTTACCATAAATATAATGAAATCTTTATTTTATTTTATCATAAATGACTCGTCTCACACTTTGCCTGAAGAAAACTAAGTTGTTGGTCTGTTAGCTAATTATGGTTATTCTTTGGAGGGTCAATTGAAGATATTTTATTTTGTTTCTTCCTCTTTGTATTGTGCTGTTTTAGTAGATGTTCTTGGAGCGTGTTTTCGCGTGATTTTTAGTGTTTCGTTGGGACTTTAGCCCCTTTACTTCACAAAAATAAAAATAAAGAAGGTAATAATGTATAATCAGAAATGTTTTTATATATCAAATATTTCATTAATATATGTATTTTTTATTTATTTTTTAATCAATACATGTAATTTTTCTCTAAAGCAATAATTTTTAACATTCTATTTTTTCAAACTTTTAATTAACACTCATTATTCTTCTCTTATCTCTCTTTTATTTAACACATTATATAATTTATTATACATATATATTTTTCTCTGTTTTATATTTCACTTTCCGAGTATCAAATAGATTTTTTTGGGTGTCCAAAATCATTTTACTATTCTTTATTTATCTCTTGGATCGTGTATCATACTAATACTCTATGTGTCTATTTGTCGTGTGAATGTTCATGCATGATTTTCCAAATATAAAACCATTCCAACTTTCTAAATGAAAAGTCAATCGCTCTCCATTTGCCTCTTCCACTCTATAAGATGAAGGCACTGCAGAAGATTGGATGTGCATGCTTTATTAACGGCCATTTACGAGACAACTGCACATGACAATAAAAATTGAATTTGTGGTATTTATCCGATTCCGTCTCAAATTTGATGGTTAAAATTTGTTTTAACCGGAATCAAATCTGGGATTTTCCCAATTTGAGAAGTGGGAGCCTGCTACATATACTTTTATAATTATTATTAATAATATAATTATATATTTATTATAATTCTATTCTTATATATATTATATGTAATTGTTACTTCATATTTTATTGTTTATAATTAATAAAAAAAATAGAATAATTATTTTAATAGTTAAATAAATAATATTATAGTTATAATGCTAATTATAACAAAATTAAAACTTATACATTTAACTAAAAATATAATTTAGTTCTTAAATATGTTTGCGTTATTTATTTTTTATTAAATTATATATATATATATATATATATTAAATTAAAATATAATTAATAACTTAATTTATGATTTATTTAAACAGACGAATAAATATTATTTTTTAAAAGATACGAGATAGATTTCTGAGGAGTTTCCCTAATGAAACCCAGTAAAAATAGGATTGGGTTATATATTTTTTACCTATTTTTTTAAAACCCAAATCTGTCTTACCTTTAGTGTGAATGGAGATAGGCAAATGAGTCCAGTAGCCACGCCATCCAAGAGAGAGCCCAAACTGAAACTAAACACAAACTCGGGCCATGCCCATGGTTTTAAGAGATCGTTGTTTTATATCTCAAGACAAGGGCAACAACATCAATACTTTTTCACAAAGCTCAAAATTTTTTACAAAGAAAAAAGAACTAACACAATTTAATTAAAGAGCTAACAAGAGTAATAATACCCAGGAAGACAATGGAACCAAAAATGAGGAGCATCCATGCATGACACAAGTTAGTGGTCATTGGATGTCTTGGGTGGTAGCAAGTGAAGGAGAAAACGAAGTGCGCGAGCGAGCCTCATCATAATCATCTCCGAGCGGCGACTGTTCCACCACCCTTATCTCCTCAATCATTTTCACAACCTCCAACATACACGGCCTCTTCTCCGGCTGCGCCGCCACGCACGCCATCCCCACGTGCAGCATCGCCACCAACTCATCCTCAATGTTCTTGTACCTCAGCAACTCCTGGTCAAACACCTCCGAAGTCCACTCTTCTTTCACCACCGACTTCACCCACTTCGGAAGATCCACCTCAGCCAGCTCCTCCACACGCGGCCGCGCCGGAGATGGGTACTGCGTCGACGGAGCCCTCCCCGTCAGAACCTCCAACAGCAGCACCCCGAAACCGTACACGTCGGCTTCTTGAGACAGCCTCTTCACTTCAACTTGCTCCGGCGTCCTGTACCCTCCCATCCTCGCAATCGCATGAACGGGGTTTAACATCAATGATAACCCAAAGTCAGAGATTAAAGCGACGCTGTTCTTATCGAGAAGCACGTTGGAAGATTTCACGTTCCCGTGAGGTATTTTTGATGCGTGAATCCGTGCCAACCCTCTAGCCGCACCTAACACCAAACTTATTCTTGTGGTCCAATCTAACGGAATCCTTCCTGGTCCCCGGTTCCCTATATATAATACAATCAAGCTTATCAAATTAATTAAAGTTTATCATGAAGGATCATGTCCCATCAGAGCTCGCTCGAGTTTGAGTTTAACTAACCATGAAGAAGAGCATGCAAGCTTCCATTGGGGAGATAATCATAGACAAGAAGCTTTTCTTCCTTAGCGTAATAATAAGCTCTGAGTCTAACAATGTTGGGGTGCTTGAGCTTCCCTACAACATCCATGTACTGTTCAAACTCATTTCTCTCGCAGGGGTTAGCGTCTTTGAGTCTCTTCACAGCCACGGTGCAGCCGTCATCGAGCACCGCTCTGTAAACAGTCCCCAAGCTTCCTTTTCCGAGCATCTCCGCCGAAGCTCGAAGCAGATCCTCCAACTCAAACTGGTTCCTCCTATCGAAAAACACAAGCTTGCTTCTTTCCGTCTCAGTATTGGTCCCATCGCTGTCTCTATCCAAGTTTTCACCGTTCCCATACACCTTCTTCTCGCTCCCACTGCTACTCCCACTCTTCCTCTTGGCACTCTCGCTCCCCACCACCGAGCCAGAGGTGGAACCTCTGGCGCAACAATGCGCCACCACGAACGACGTCGCCACCAGCACCGCCACGCAAACCGCCACCACGATCGCCACAATTACACCGGCGCTCAATCCTTTCTTTCTCGGAGTGTCGGGAACGGTTACACTACTTGTTTGCGGGAACGAGCTCGGTTTTGCAGGGACGGTTATTGTAGTCTCTGTGCCTGGCTCTGTTTCGGAGCATTTAGGTAGCGGGGTGGACCCGCAGAGGGCGTGGTTTCCGGAGAAGCTCGCATTGCCGAATTTGGTGAGCATGGAATCGGAGACGTGGCCGCGGAGTTCGTTATTGGTGACGTTGAGTTCGGTGAGGTTTTGGAGGGAAGCGGAAAGGTCGGGGACGTGGCCGGAGAGGGCGTTGTTCTGTAACCTCAGCGTGAGGAGGTGGGTTAGTTTCGCAAATTGTGTGGGGATGGGGCCTCGGATGTTGTTGTCGGAGATGTCTAGGCGGAGGAGGAGGCGGAGGGAGGATATCTCCGGCGGAATCTCGCCGGAGAAGTCGTTGCGGGAGAGGTAGAGGAGTTCCAGGCTTGTGCAGTTTAAGAGAGGTGAAACGGTGCCGTTTAAGCGGTTTTCGTGGAGGTCGAGGAAACGGAGGTAGGTTAGTGTGGAGAGGGAGTCTATTGGGCCGCGGAGGTTGAGGGAAGGAAGGGTGAGGCCCACTACCCTGCCGTTTGGGGAGCATTCGATGCCGCGCCATACGGCGGAGCAGGCGTCGGCGCCGGTCCAGTTGGTGAGGAGGTTGCCGTGGGTGTCGGTTTGGAGACGGAATTCGGTAAGTGCGAGTGTATCGTTCTGCCCTGCAGCCTCTGCAGAAACACAGAGGATGCACAAGCACAAGGCCAGTGTCAGGATTATGAGACAAAGACAAACCTGTTTCATGTTATGGTGTGGGAAGGGAGGGAACGATGGTGGTGTTTTTAATTTAAAAGAAATTTCAGATTTGGGATTAGCAAATGCAATGAGAATATGATTGGAGAGAGTGTGTGATTGAGGAAAAGTGTTGAAGCTGTTGTTATTATAGGTCATGGAGAGGTAAAGGTAATGGGATTTCGAAGGTCGAAGGGGTGGGTGGTAGTGTCTATGATTGCTGTTGTCCTCTTCTTCATAAGAATAGAATCAGTGACAAGAGGATGCTTTTTCTTTTGCTAGGCTTTTTATGCTAAAGGGAAATTAGAAAATAAAATAAAATGTTGTGGTTCTTGAAATCTTGATTGATTGATTCTGCCTGCTGCTTTGTTCCCTTATGCTTGCAGTACTAATGTACTTTGTCGCCAGAGGAAATTTAAATAGTGTAATGGAATTAAAAATACATCAGAAGAGCTGAATCAAATGTGAAATGTTATCTTAATAGTTTTTATAAGCCTGCAGTAATCAGTATTATTGTATTTTGTTAATGCAATGGGTGTCACTGTCTATGAAAATTTGAAGCTGATATTCTGGATAAACTACTTTTCAGCTTTTCTGTCCAAAGTTGTATTCACTCCCACTCTCCCACGGTCCCGACTTTATTTGGAGAGAACTCAAAAAAACTACTATATTTTACGTTACATTGGCAGGAAATTGATCGATCGGCAAAAAGCATGTGCAACAACAAATTTAAACTAAGGAGAGTAACTAACTGACTAACCATCATATTTGTACTGTTTTACACTTAGATGTTCATATTTCCTCATGACAATTCTGGTTGGAATTAATTAAATCACAAGCTAGAAGCTACAAGTCCACAGCCAGAACCTCAGCGAACATAATTATTTTCTTTAGAGGTCTTTCCATCTCTTGAACGTGCATTCTGTGCACAACCAAGTCCATAGTTCTTGATATATTACTGATCACACATATCAAATTCATGAGTTCACATGTGCTTCCAATGATGCAATTGGTAAGGTTTTTTTGGCCCATAAAGGTCAATTTTTTTAGTTATTATGCAAGGGTAAAAGGGGTTCACTGTTGACGATCATCTGGTCTAGAACAACTCATCCTAAACCTAAATAATTGTAGGTGATTCCTCTGATCTTTTTATTCTGTTTTATATTCCTTTTCCTATCACTCATCAATAGGTTAATAATACCACTACCCTTTCTCAAGAATTGTTTTCCCCAGTAATTACGGCACACAGAACTACTTAAGACGCAAGATCCACGCTTAAAGAGTTATTTCCCCTTAAGCAAGTACAGCACTTTTTTTTTAAGATGAGAAAACTGAAAATTTGAACTGGCTACATGCAACAGGAAAATCTTGTGTGTTGCTGTTTATGTGCATGTTGTGGATTTTTCTTTTCTTTCTTCACTGAAATTTATTTTGGTGGGGAAAGAAGCAATTGAAATTAAATATACCTTGTTAAATTTTTTTTAGTGATAATCCTAGTTTCAATACTAAATACTCTAAATTTTAGTTTACCATATTATAAAGAACTAGTCCGTTCCCCTTAACCTATCCTAAGCAGGTTACCCCAGTTTAGTTGTTACTAACAAGTATCGACCCTTATTTCTAAAAATCTCTTTGGATTTGGATCCCACATTAGTTGAAACCTTGAGCTGTGGACCACTAGGCATTGACACTGTGAATGCAATTAATCTGTGCAACTTTTTACTGCTCATGATATCCGCAATTTAACCGGATAAACATGATTAACTCTCCCGGACAAACTTTAGAGGCTTTCACCTAACCAAAGTGATGCATTATCTGGTTTGCCCGCTGCTCCTATCTTTTTCCATGTTGTGGAAGAAAAAAAGTGCCCTCTGAAGTCATGCACAAGCAAAGTTTTTCTCACATCAGACCCTGAACTCAAGCATAGAATTCAATGATAAACATGCAAATGCAAGGGACATGACTGGAATTCAAGCTTTCGTTTCACGACAAAAATTGACCTAGCTAGTCAAAACCCACCAAATATAGTACAGCAGTTGTCCAATAAAATTGAAAGAAATATGTTTCATGGACACCATTATGTTATAAAACACCTAGAAAGATGGAAAAAAAGAGAAAAAAATACAGATATTATAGAATTTATTTTGTGATAAGAAAAGAAATAAAAAAATGAAAGATATTGATAAAATATTTCAAATAAGTGAGTATTTATATATGATTGTTGTGATTGAAATTTGAAATTGTCGGTCATCAAAATAGAATAAGCTCAGCCCAACAAGGTAGTCCTTTTTCTTTTCGTTTTCCATTTTCTTATAGTTATATTTACTTTTGATTTGAGAGCTTTATTCTTCGTATTTTAGCGCAAAATCGGCAGATATAAGTTGGTCAACAGCCATGCACAGCTTTTTAAGGATTTGACTCTTTGAAAATAACACGTATTTATATTTAAAGGATAAAATGTTAAATTACAATAATAATTGATTAGAATTACAAAAATAAATTCCAATATTTTAATCAACATTATAATAAGACATTTAGAAAAACAAATTCCTAGTTTTTAACCCTTCTTTTCTCTTCCTGTGTATAGTAGTTGGGTTAGAGCACGTGGATTTTTGTTAAGCATAAAATAAGATGATGGCATGATGGGTAATGGCACATGGGTGGGGGCAATGGTACCGGTTCCCATCTCCATTCGAAGCCTTCCGTAGAGTTTCCACCAATATGGTAATGGATGTTGTCGCAAAAAGTGAAGGAATGGTTTCAGCTTTTTTCTCTTTCATCGTGAACAATGGTTGTTGCATTAAGAATTTATAATGACACCCTAAAGAAAAAGGGTTAATAAAGCAGAAGGTCGAGGCGAGATTGGCGTTCCAAATTTAAAATGAGCCCTGGTTTGATATATTTTGCTTTGAGCGGAACACAATATTTCTAACATAGTTTTTTGTTAGTTACAATTTATGTAGATTGCATTAGTTGGGAAATAGCATTCAAAGAATTAGTTTCTTATTCACATGTTTAATGATATCTACATAAATTTCACCTGACAAAAAGAATGTGTGCAAAAAAGAATTTGTTAGAAAGTGTCATGCTAATATTTATCCTCGTATTCATGAAATTCTATAACTAGAGTCACCCGTCCGTTCCCAATGAGTGGTTTCACTTTACCTATGTTGTAAAATTAGGAATGTTTAATTTTATTATACATTCATGTTAAAGGAGGCATTTTTCTTAATTTTACACGAGAGATTAACCTTCCTAATTTTCTTAATGTAAAGTAACGAATATAATCCTATCATTGCCTATTAATTAAAGTATAAAACATTTCACATAAATCCCAAAATATTTTGCTATAAAATACTGATCATACAGAGCGATCATATGCAAGCTTCCAACCCATGACTTCCTTTATGTTTTAGATCCGTGATCCTTACATTTAAAACAAAAAATAATACTGTTAATAATTATGGAATGTGAAATACAGAGCGTATGAGTTTTTGAGCAATTTACTTGTATTAGTGATTCCTAAATTTAGAAGTTGCTTGTTAATAATACTGTTGTATAAACTAAGGCAATAAATAATAATATATATGTTGTCTTTAATATAAAATAACTGTTTAGCATTAATATTTATGGAATGATAGATATGATTATTCGTACCAATTTCAATTGTCTAAATTGACAAAGAAATTTCTTGTCAGTTGCTGATGAAGCAAGACTCGAGAAAGCGCAACAATAGCAGAAACGGGCAGAATTTATGTTTTTATCATTCGAAAATGGAACAAAGAACAGAATCTGAGTTTAAGAACTTTGTGCATAGATAAAAGCCAAAGCTGAAATTGTCGATGTCTACAAGGTGTCTATTTTTCCATTTTGGTCACATTATTGGGTATACATCATGCATATATAATTGTGACAAAACCAAGTGTTCTAGTAACTTGAGCTTATCTAACTTCAAAGAGATAGACGAGACGTGATTGATGTCCTGACAAAGAAATACTAGTAGTAATTTGCAAATAGAGACCAAAAAACAGTGTCAGATTGCAATGATAATAGTGTTGATTTTGACTTAGATTCATTGATGCAACTGCCACGGTTGAGCATGGATTGGGCAATTCTACTGTCTTAGATTCTCTGATTATTGGGAAGGTAAGTTGCATGCCGTTTTAGTGTAGCAGTTAACATTGATTTGATTTGAATTGGATATGTATGTATGACATTACTACAGTTCCAGAACTGTGTTCTTTATTCGGAGAATATTTCAAATTTATACGCGAATACTAATTAAAGAGATGTAAGGTGCATTCCTCCATCATGGTGTCATGAATACACGATTCACAGGTATGATAATCTGTTAAAAGGTTGAGAATTCTATGCATATTGTTTTTGAAGGGTCATTTTTCAATATTTCCTATAACTCTTTTGTGCGCCTGAATATCTAATTTGTCCAAAGGTGAGTTTAATTGGACCTTTCTAAAGAAGACATTGCTTTCCTACCGTGTCTCCTTTTCTTTGAATGGAATAATTAAAAGTTAAATCAGGTTGTTGAGTGTATCTGAATTTTTTATTGCCTAAACCTTGTTTGTTAATTATGTATACTTGATGGCCAGAATAGAGATTATTTGATCAAAATCCCAAATCATAACAAGCATATGAAAAATAGAGGAGAATATTTTCAGGTCTTGAAATGATTCTTTGACTGAGAGACTTTTACATGTAACCTACAACATAAGTTTCAAGGTTTTAAAGGTATTTAGAAATGTAAACATTTATTGATATTCATTAAGCATTTTTGGAAAAAGTCATACTCATCCCTTATAAATAGGAAGATTTGTGAGAAAGTTGAATAATCCGTCTTAGCAAAGAAGCTCATCTCCAAATTGTTTACTATGAGACATTCATCTAGTTGTCAATGCAAGTACAATGAGAGTTATACGAGCAACCACAAAATACTTTAATTGGTAAGAAACAATAAACAGTGAATTTTTAAATGTAGATCTTAACAAAACAATATTCATGAGACAACCTAAAGGATCTGTGAACCCTACGTACTCTACCTCAGCACACATGCAAACTTACTAGTCCCATCTATGGCCTATAACAAGCAGCGTGATCGTGATATGATAAACTAAGAAAGGCCCTGCTAAGGTCTGGGCGGTCAAGAACACTACAAGTGACTTTTCTTTCTTCATTCTCGAGTAAGGATCATATCAAATTCTTCCTCATCTATGTTGACGATGTAATTATAATTGGTAGTTTTTAGCTCATTTGAGGCTATGTGAGTTCAACCTAGTTTCATCACATTAGATGGGGGAATGATTTTTGTACATCATTTTCTGTTCACGATATTTTCTTACATTATAGGATTTAGATCAATCTTTATGCATGAGTTTAGATGATATAAAAAAGATATGTAGAAATTTTGTGTAAAGTTTGAAATGCTATGTAAGGTTTCTAACTTTCTATAGCATTCCAAATGTTCAATACCCTTGTATCCAAATACATACAATACTACTACCAAATGGGCAAGGCACTAAACCTTTGGGGTATATTGCAGTACTACTACATCTTGAAAGTTAAATTAAAGGCATATTGCAAGAGATGATAGAAGCCACTCCAAGGTCACGCCTATATGATTACATTTTTTTCCTATCATTAATATGGTATCCCAATGTTCAATACGTCTGAATCCAAATACATTTAAAACTACCGTTTGGGCAAGGTTCTAACTTTTAAACCTTTGGGGTATATTGCAATACTACATCATAAAAGTGAAATTAAAGGTATTGTGAGAAATTACAGAAGACACTAGCTACAAAGTCACGCCTATCTAAAATATGATTACATTTTATTTTCTGTCATTAATTATTGATGATCATTATGTGTCAAAATTAAATAAAATTGAGGATCACTTCATTTTCAATTGGGACTCTGTTATTCTATTTTCATGTAGAATTTTCTAAAAGAAGACAATGCTTATTGACAGATATAAATATATTTGTATATTCAACAGATTAAGCTTTTAAAAGCAAAAAACAGATTAAGCTTTTGGGACGATTTATTCACAACAACCATAGTACGGTTACTCAAGTTACCGACCTGGAAAATTTTCCACACTAACGAATTTTCAGAATCTAAAAAGAACTGATAAAATAAAGGAGATGCCTGCAGATTCATAAGCAAATTGATGATTATCATATCAAGATATTCTAGTTCGATTGATTTAAAAAGATGTATGAATTTTTATAAATTCACACATATCTTAAATTCGTTCCTGAATAAAAAAATGATCATTATGATTCTTTTTTAATTTTTGGTCCATAATTAGGATTCTTATGAAGCTGAACTTAATCGTATGTTATATGGGCTCAGTACACAAGCCATTATTGCTACACTTCCACTATTGTTTCATGTACTTAGCATTTCCGTAATGGGAAGTGAAAGAAGTAGTAATAGAAGTACTGGAAACAACAGCCTTATTGTGGGGCTCAAACTTGCAAACTCAGGATGAGTTTTATCTTCTAAGATAGAGTACTTGTGCAGGAAATTGCTTCCTGCACCTCAGAATTTTCTACCTGCACTTCCATAATTTTGAAAATCCCAGCATTGCCCTTAATTTGTTTATTAGTTCCTCTCATCTTTTTGTACTTCCGTCTCGCGGGTGGCTCCCTCACCCTCAGGCAGTCACCCCTCATTTGTAGGTGAGTGGCAAAGTTACTACTATTTGAGGTAAGTTTGTCATTTTTTCCCCAAATATGCTAATATTTATAGACTAAATAATCCAGAAAAGAAAAAAGATGTGCACTTAGGGATTGGCTCTTCCAGAATTATACAAACATAATTTCGGATCCTTTATTTCCTAATAGAGGGTGATGTTTTTGTATGTTTCGGATTTGATATTCTGGAACTGTTTTTAGAATGTTTGAAATTCCTTGTTCCGGAAGACATTTCCTGATTCAAAAAATCTATTCCGGAATATCAACTCTTGAAATAAAAGGCTCTAGGCTGCATGTTCCGGCACCCACATTGTTGGTTCAGTTTTCAAATAAAACCAATCTATATTAATCCCTGCCATATTATAAATGAACCGAAAAGTTAAAATAAATATGGCTTGTTGCTGTACTACTAAATGCCATGCATCAAGACACGCACCAACCAACCTACTATACCCCCATTAAAATTCAGCAACAAGGCATTATGCAGGATGTCAGGACACGTGTGGTTTTGAATGGAGTGCATCGGGTAATAATTATTCAACCTGGAAGGATTATGTGGAGTGATGGCATTGGAGGTGGCACTTGTATGGAGAATCAAAGACTTAAAAAAAGGTTTGTTATTAGTTTCGTGAGGGAAGCTCTGATTTTCGTGGCTTTGGGTATTCCCCTTGTATCTTCCTATATGCAACTATGCCAACTTGTATATAGTAAAATTCTAGTTTTACGGAATCAATTTATATTTGGGATTGGGTGCACTTTTGTGTACAACTTGTGTGGGGGAAATGGATTCCAAAAGGAAAAGGAGGTATCAGTTGGATTTTTTATTCGTAAACATACAAGAATTTTTTATTTATTTTTACTAAAATATACAAATACTTTCATTATTTACTAATATACATGTTTATTATTTACCTGTGTAAATTCAGATTGGAAACCTAAATTTATACTGTGTTTTAATTTATTTATTTTTTTGTAAAAGCCGTTGAGAATTCAGATTTTTCCAAACTGAATTCTCAACGTGATTTTTAATTTATTTATTTTTAGAAAAATTATTTTTTAAAAAATATAAATAAAAGAAATTAATAAAATTAAAGAATATTATGATATAATTTTTTAGTTATTAAATAGGTACTTAAATAAAAAAAATCTCGTGAAACTTCTATTGCTCATTATAGAGATAATTTTTCTTAGTTAAAAAAATGGATCTAATATGCTTTTCATTATTTTTAACAGAGACTGCAAGACTCAGAAAAAGAGAGAGAGAGAGAGAGAGATGCATAGTTTCACGGTTAAATTTGATCTTATGCTACCAATGGAAGGGAGTTTAGTCATCAGTGTGAGAAGCTTTTGATAGAAGGAACTTGGAAGCAGATGAAAAGGAGCATAATAAAGCAATACTAAGATCTAACAAGTACGTACTTCCCTAAAAAAAAATAAAAAATCTAACCAGTACTTCAGCAGTTTGATTAAAATCAAGCAAGTTGCATTCGAATGTTCTTTGTCTTTCAAAAACTGCATTATTTTAAACAGTGTTTTAACTAAGGCAATTGACTAAAAAGTCGTATTATTTTTTACATCATAAATTTGCTAATGAAGAAAATTCATTATGCATTGTGTAAATACCTTGTAAACTAAATTGATTCGATCAAATGTAACTTGCCTAAGAATAGAATCAACGCACTAAAAATAAAGCCACTATTCGGCAAAGCCTCCCGTTTGAAAATGATAGCTATACAGCGCTGGTAACATTAACCTCCAGACGTTGTCAAGTGTCAACGTCAGTATATAAAAATTCGTTGTACATTCCATTCTTTCTCAAACGAACACCATTAAAAGATCTAGTGCTATTAGCACAATCCAGTGTATCTCTTGTGCCAACTTTTGTATCAACCCTGCACACATAGTTGAGAGCTACAAGAAGATCAATTATTGCAGCCTCAGTTTTTGGTTGATTTGCAAAGTAAAGAGTTTGGACAAGTAAAACATTTGTGTTGAAAATCGATTGCTCCTTCTCAAAATTTCTCTCAGAATGCCAGCTTATCATGTTATGTGCCAGAGGAGCCAACCAATCCAATATCTGTGCAAGCACCGGACTCCATTCGGCAGCAAGGTTTGCATCATGACCATTGGAAGATGATTTACTTTTCACATGGCGCTTAAGCTTAGCCCTTAGAGCAGTTCTTACAGTAGTTGGAAGCATATTGTACAGATCATCTCTTGCTGCAAGATCCACAAGGTGAGGTGATGACGCCATCCTCTCAATCAATACAATCATTTTTGCATAATGTAGGGCAAGAGCCGCATCACCAAGGGTAAGTGAGGATGCCTTTAACCGGTTTTTGATGGATAATTTAGAATATATTCTAATTCTGTTGGAGGGAGATAACTTGTCCACTGTTTTCATTTTATCAATAGATTTCAAATGACAATCAGTCAACCTCATGGAACCACCATTTGTCTGCATACAGCTCTGTATGACAGGAGAATTGTTTGCAGCAGACATACAACCTTTGAAGGTTACAATATGTCCTAACTGCTTGCTTTCTGAATGCAGGTTGTTTCTGAATAAAGCTGGTTCGTGACGAGCTTGCTGCAGTTTCTTTTTTCTTCTGCCTTTGTCAACTAAAAAGCCTGATTTTGATACTGGCCTCCCCCCAACAGGTCCTGAATTGAAGCCACAGAGATCATGCTCCGAAGGATGTACAGAAGAATGTATAACAGAAAAGGAATGACTTCGCAGAAGATTGTTAGCATTCATATGCTGATAATCATTTTGTTCTTGAACAGTTGATGGGTGATTATTTGCAAAGACAAGTATGATCCTCTCCAGGATTGTAAATAGTGATCTTGCCAACAACCGGACAACATAATCATAACTTCTATTCCATGGAGACATGTCTCTCAGATTCCTCACCTCCTGGCACTGCAACATGACCTTCTTCTGAAACTCAAGCAATTTCAACTTGTGCAATTCCGGATTTGCCTGCATTCTCCTGAAAGTCTGTTCAACCTCTGCTAGCACCTCAACCTCTTGGCAAAGCTGTGTCATAGCGGCAACAAATTTTTCCATTTTCTTCACTTTCCTCTCCATCTTTTTCCACCTATACTCCCACCCAGACCATTGGAAATAATTCTGAGCCGGGTTATGAACAAAATGTTCAAAACGATGATAAACTGGATCCACACACTTCTTACCCAACCTAGCCACAGACCGTGCTAGAGATTGAAAGTTATCCAGTATCTCGTTCAATGCAAGTTCCATCAAGTAATCGTCATCGTCCGATACCAGTGTTTTGACTCCAACTGAGTTCACTATCCCTTCCCTCAGACTCAATACCTCCGCATCACTCAAAGATTGCCATAAATTAACCACCTTCAACATCAACCCTGCAACTTCTAATGCCAAAACTCCAACTACTGCCTTGTTATCTGATGCACTCTTGCGAGAGACTGGCCACAAAACACTGAACCATGACCCGTTCACCGTTTCACCCCCCATTGACACTTAAATCCCCAATCCAATGGATTAACCTAATCAACAGTCCTAATGCACACTCAGTATCCTGTATGCAACCAAACCCACTAATAAAAATTAGAAAGTCAAAACAGTGAAACACACAATGTCATGGATTAAGACAGTAATAATTGCATAATTATGAAAACTGAAAATATAAAGTAAAAAGAAAAGAAGAAAAAACCCTAACCCCAATTGTCGTCTTGCATTGGTCATAGTAAGACATGAAACAAAACATGAAAGAGAGAGAGAGAGAGAGAGAGAGAGAAACAACAACATACCTTGGAGTAGCATTGAGTTGAAGGAGAAGAAATTGAAGCGTGGGGGGAGAGAGAGGAGAAGAAGAGAGGGATCACAAAGCTGAAACCGTAACGGAGGAGTGAAGAGTGAGTGATTTATGGATGTGGGGAACAGGATAAAGAGAAAGAGAATTCGGTCAAAACGAGGTATGTGGGGTTTCGGGGGAAGTGGATATTACGTTGACAGTTCAGGCTTGATTGGGTTTGGTTATTGCTCCTTCAATTTGAATGTGTCTCATGCTGGATGCTGAGATGCCACTGTTGCTCTTTCTTTGGCCCTTTTAACTTTACCTCCTTAACATTGGGGTTTCGATTTAGCATGAGTTTCATTTTAAAAATTACTAGCTTTCAACCAATTCATGTTGAAAAAAAAAAAAAGTGAATGTTATAAAGAAAAGTAAATTATAGTACTACTGGTATTTAATAATAACAAATGTTGATATCAAAGACATCTAATGTTTATAAATATTAAATATGTTATAATGGCATAATTTAAAAGATTAGATTTATTCATTGATAAAGTAAGTGCGGATAACTAAATGATGTCTATAATAATCACGAATAGTTTGTAGTTTCAAATTACAAAGGTATTGCATAAATATTGTCCAAAACATTGTCTCTTGAAAATTCAAATTTTCTTGTTGAAAATCAATTATTTAATACGCCGAAGCATTAAAGTTTATACATTATTTAATGCGCAAATTAAAAGCAGTAAAACAAAAGATAAAAAAAAGTTGTAATATTGTTGTAATGTGAAAATAAAAGAAAAATGTTGACATAAATACAAAAAAAATTATTAAAAAAAAAAGATAGATTGTTTTGTACATAAAGTAATAACTACACAGTAAGACAACTATTGTACCGTAACATTCAAAACATTAAAGACGTTATCAAACATTTTTTTTCCTTCTTCATTCATTTTTTTAATTTAATTGTATTAGTTCCTAAATACTTTATCCAATTTTAGTTTTTCTGCTGTTTTCTCTATCTTTTTCCCCTGATAAAAAAAACTATCATTTAACATTTATTATATACTCATAATAGTATTTTTTTTTTTTTACACGCCCTTCTTGTTTTCCTCTAAATAACTAATTAAAAGTGAGTTTGAAAAATATTTTTCAAGATAAAATACTTGAATTTTTTATAGAGCCTCGAAGAGACTTGTGTAAACAATACTTTAGCATAAGAGATATCAGTTATATTTTGAACTTGTTATAGTATTTATTTTATCAAGATAAGTTTCTTGTGTGTCTCTCTCTTATTCATCTCACTCAAATCTTGTTTTCCTAACTAATGAAAATATTTATAAAAAAATCTTCTATTTAAAAGTTCACAAATCAATTTTATCATAATACTAAATTTTCAAAGATATCACTAAATCAGATAGCTAGTTGCATGTCTAAAATAAACATTTATTTTGTGCAATGCACAAGCTAATATATTAATTATAATATAATTTATGCTACTAATATATAATATAATTTTAAAAAAGTCTAAACAATAATGTTAATCTTTTTTTTTTAGTTGAATTGGGTGGTGGGAGTGGGACCAATTAATGCAAATGGGTTGTTGGGTTGGATTGTTTGTTGTAGTTGGTACGTATGAGCGCGTGTTTTCTTTTTCTTTAACTTCTCCGTCGTCTCATTCTGTCAGTCACAGTTGGTGAATTTTAAGGGAGTGCATGCCTGTAACGTACGCACTGTGGCTGTTGAATGCATGAGAACAAAAAATCCTATCTGCATTGGAACGCTGTTAATTGGCTGGTTAATGGTAATCGTTTGTTTTTTCCTTTTGCAACTTTGCAAGGCATTTGGGTATGCTTCGTGGACAATTCATTTATCAATATATAAAAAATGTAACAGGGTACAATTATTTGGAATTACTCAATTTACAAGTTTCTATGTTAACCTATAAGAGAATTATTTGAGTTTATTCTAAATATTACTAACAATATTTGTATTAACCATGCACAGAGAAGCAACAATGGTATTTACGTCTCCCTACACTTACAGCGTAGCATCCTAATAAGAACTAGCTAGGAAATAAGAACACGGTCAACTTGACAATAAGATTTGGAACACTGTCCCAAATGACAAGATGATATTGATACTTTCAAAGATAGTTCCAGCACTACTACAGCAAAACAAAACAGGTAGATTAGTGAAGGAAAGAACTTCGCGGCGTATACTAGAATATTTAACATGGCTGTTACGTTAAAAAACTGTACTCATGTAGTGCTATATTTAGCATCAACATTTTTAATAATATGAGACTCTCATTTTTCTCCCTCTTACTATTAGTTGATACCGAAAAAGTTGTATTCTACTTTATCTAAGTTGAATCGATCGAAGACATGACTTTTCACTTTTTATCCTAACAAATATATTTTTATGTAATTTTTTTAATTTATGTAGTATTGTAAGATTTATAAAATTAAGATAAATAACTCATTTAAGCAATCATACATTGTTCTATGTATTCTTTTTAATCAATTAACACTTTCAACTTGAAGACACTGGTTAATTTAAAATATTTGTTCAATATCATTGTTGAGATTTTAATAAGTTAGATTTAGCATTGAATTTGAGTGTAATCTTAATTTTGTGATTTTGTTGCATTTAACACTTACTAGATTAATTAAGTGTGAATTAGAAGAAACTTGTATTGGATAACCGAGTTCATTTAAAGAGATTTCCAATAGATTTCATCCTCCATAGCCTAAGTGAATTTAGCAAAAGAAAGAAATAATGGCTTTATAGAAGTACCAAAATACTTTCCCAAGGTGCAATCTTTTTTATTTTTTAAAGATAACAAGGTGCAAATCTTCAGTGGATGGAAAATGTAGTATCTCTAATTTTGCCTCAAATTTCATAACCCCTCTCTTTTTCAAAATTGTGCTTTTTATAGAGTGAGGTCACTACCCTGCTACCAGCCCTGTCTTCACTAGTGAGGTCGCACTCTCGGTTTTTATTATTTCATTGTTTGCTTCTAATGGACCTTATTAACAGTTAAAGAGTGACCACAAGGCCCATCCATCTGATCCACAAAACATTTTTAAGTCATGTATGTATACTTCAGGCTTATAATTTCCTCGTAACATATAAAAGGATCTATTCACCGTGTGAATTTTTAAGCAACCTTTGCCTCAAGAAACTGCTTTCTAATAATGTCTTCAATTCCTTCACTTCAGAACAGCCAACAAACCATGCAACACAGAAGCTACAACATGCCTCTGTCTGATTTTGATTAACAAACAAGAAATACCATCAAAACCTAAAAGTCAGTCTTCAAGACTAAATATCTTACCCCTTCCATGAGGTTTTTATTTGCATGCAGTGGATTAGCCTGGTCTAGCTAATCGTTAAAACTATTGATTGAATCGTGGCATTAGATTAAATTCCTATCTATGATAAATTTGAAGGAGGAAAATAGAATCCTGAACCTCAATGAATCCACACAGTAAAAGATACTCTTTTCATAAAATAAAACTTAAGAAACAATTATTTTTTATCTCTTAGTTGTTTTAATTTTAATCTCCTTTTAAATTTATTTACGAATTTAATCATTTAACTATGATATTCCATCAAAACATATCATATGACCGTAATACATCCATTAAATATGAACTTGGAATTACATTTATTGAATTGAACATAGTTAGATAATTAAATTCTTAAATAAATTTAAATAAGAATTAAACTCAAAATTAAAGATGACTAAAAGGGCCAGAAATACAATTTTATTAGAATGATATTAACTTCTTTTTAAATTATTCATTTTATAATATTTTTTATTTTTAAATTAAAAATATATTTTATAAAAAAGAAAAAATATATTACAAAACCATTAAAAAATATTAATAACGAAAATATTTTGAAAAAATATAAGTTTAAAATAAATTTATTATTATAATTAAATTAATCATTTTTTTAATCTTATAAATTAGATAATTTGATCTTATATAAAAAAAGAAAGAAAGGAAAAAAATATGCAGATATTAACCTTATCAAGCTTAAAAGCCCACACTTGTTAACCCAGAGCTGCAACACGTGGCAGAGACTTCTAGCATAACCACGAGAGCTCGAAGGCTGGAACATATCCTCCACTTCCATTATATTCTAGTCACCGAATGTGCCAAACACCGAAGCTCTTATAAAAGCATGCACTTGACACTTACTAGGCCATAGCATCATAAGCTTGGAAGAACCTCGCTGAAGAGTTAAGGAGAGAAAACATCAACATCAAACCAAACCATAAAGATGAAGCCCATTGACGACAAACAAGAGACAGTGACGATAAGAACGGTGAGCCACGACGAGGAAGGGAAAAAGAGGGTGGAGAAGACAGAGCTTAGCACTCACAACATCGACACTATAAGGTACGTCGAGAAGAAGCTCATCAACAAGGGTGTCCAGCGACAGGACCGCCACCCCGCCGACGGCATCGGAATCAGCCGGCCACCGCCAAAGTCCGGCCACGGCGGCAAGTTCACGTGGGAGGGCCCTGCTACAGTGGAGAATAGCGAACTCATGGCGGCGCCGGCGGCCATGGACGAGGGAGACCCCAACTATGTGGACTGGGAAGAGAACGGAGAAGAGGCGTCGGAGTTAGTTGTTGGGGAGGTGGAAGTGTCCAAGGTTGCTCAGGAACACGATGGGCTTGCTAGAGTTGACGTTGATCCTCGCTTGCAAGTTAACTAATTAACCATCATCGTCGGTTGATTTGTTTCGTGTAATCGTGTATGGGTTCGCTGATCTATGTTTAATCAATCTTGTTAAGTTTGGGTTTTGATTTGGACTTAATTTGTTTTATATAACTTTTCAAAAACTATGAGCTACTTTTTTATTTATTAAGAACACCTTTTTCAAATAAATACAATAAATTCGATTTTTTAAAATATGATTAAATAGGTTTTAAAAAAAGGCTGTAAATATTCCTAAAGTTAGAATCAGCAAGAACGTTGCATTGGACAAAAATTTGAAATAAAATATTTCTATTTATCTATTTTTTATATAATATCAAATATCTATTTCATCGAATATATATACCAATAATTTACTAACTAGATGGTAGATAATTCGATCAAAATCTGTAACTATTGTGATCTTACATCAATACTTTGAAACCGTAACAATTGTAGATAAAAAATAATTCAAATTTATTCTGTTTCATTTATTTCGAGTTTGGATTAACTTTGTATCCGACATCTTCTGTGTCTCATCACTGCAAACAAAATTATTCACGTTTCATTTACGTGTGACCATTAAAACAACGGATAAAACAAATCCATATCTATGAGGAGTTTGGATTACCTTTGTATCCGACAACTTCAGAAAACAACGGATAAAACAAATCCATATCTATGAGGAGTTTGGACTACCTTTGTATCCGACAACTTCAGTGTCTCATCACTGCAAACAAATTTAATCACGTTTGATTTATGTGTAACCATGAAAACTATGGATAAAAAAAATTCCATATGTAAGAAATTTTTAAAAATTATCTTTAGTCGGGTTTTTTTATTTTTTAAATAAATGATTAAAGTTCTATTGATTGCAGAATGAATGATTCGGACATTCCAATTCATAAATGACAATCTCTTGGGAACACTACCAACAAAGAATAAAAAAGGAAGGTAGATTAACAGAGAAGTAACTTGGAAAAAAGACAAGTAATTAATGACGGATGGGATAGGATGTTACTAAACAGTACATGCATAAATAACAAATATTACAATAACAAAAATTAATAAATCCAACAATCAAAACAGTGGATGCATAAATAAATAATATCACAATTTTAATAAATTAACATCATGAATAAGAAATTTTTTTTATTTAGTTCATATTTTTTTAATTCTTACTCTGTTGCTTTCTTTTGCCAAACACAATTCAATGCTGACTTAATATTTATCACATAACATCACGAGCATTTAAAACATGTTCTCGCACCTAACAAAGGCATACACAGAAAAATACAGCGATCTTTCACTCTTCAGTTTCTCTATCAGTTTAATTTATGCTGAACTATTATATTCTTCTAAACACAAAAAGAAAGACTGCGATATCTTTCTCTCTCTAGCTTTTCGTTTAATTTATGCTGAAACATTGAGTTTTGTTCCAATTTTCATTAAATAATAAATTATGGTTTAACTGCCACAAATTAATCAATAATATTAATACAAATACAAATTAATCAATAAAATTAATACAAATTTATGCACTAGTAAATCAACACCCACGATTCTGAATACCAAAAACAACTTCAATTTATATATAAATTTAAAGTAAATAAATAGAACCATAAAATTTGAAAATCGAATAAAAAGTGAAACATACGTCCATTGAAAACCACATAACACTTCAACTAACCAAAATACTTAAAGCATAACAAAAACCAAAAAAAAAACGAGAGATAAGATACTCAATTTCTTAATTTCCTAATCCCAAGACACATTCTTCAATCCCCTCTCTTTTTGTCAACACATTCTTTCACTGGGGAGTAAAAATTCCAATCTGGATGCGTAGAAGAAATTGCAGGTATTCCAAAAGGATGATCCTTCACGTAAGACTGAACATCAGGAGACTCCATAACACCCTTCAAGTACGTGCACATCAAACCCTTTGGATCTACATTTGAAAAACAACAGAAATAACGAAAAAAACAAAAATAAAAATAAAAATAAATCCTTACATAATTACAAAATATAACATCTCACCTAAAGCTCTATCCGCATAATTATCCGGCTTATACGACTGAGGGAATACAGCTGTATTAGGCTGCATTCAAAAGTAACTGGATCTGTTAAATGTAAAAACAGAATATTAAATAAAGTAGAATATATATATATATATATTACAGGATTGAGGAACGCCTTGTATGGTCTGTCATCAATCAACAGAGTATTTGAAGCAGAATATGGACCTCCCTTCTTCACAGTTTCCCAAACTTTCTTCAATTCCTTGAAAAACAAAGGCTTCGAAGCTTTTTCTAAGGATTTGAAGCCGGAATTAGTACATTGACGTTGATCCTAAAATTAATGAGCAAACAATAAGAAAAATAATGAGACAGAAAAAAAATTTACATTTATTTATTTTTACAAAAACAGCCACTCACCCAAACAAATAACAGTTTGCTTCTTAAAGATCCAATGGCATAATTCAAGGCAGCATCTATGTTGTGCCTGTTTTCATAGCGAAAACTGTATCAGTAAAACACGAATAAGAAAAGAAAATAAAGAGAAAAAAAATTCTAAAAAGCGTGCTACTTACTCCATTGCAGATGACCAAATACCAACTTCAAATCTTTCCAAGCAGAATTTCATAAACTCTTGACTAAATGGTCTCTTAAAAACTACAACAATGATTTTAAAAAATAATACCTTAAATATAACGAAAACAAGCAACTTACGCATTAGCAGTAACCTACGTAAATGAGAATCTTATATACGTTTGAATTTGTATATTTACATACCAAGATAGCCTCTGTAGTGCCCATCAGCTGCACGAGACTTCGGAATTTCACTTTTAGAACAACGATGAACTCTAAGGAGCAGTAACCCGTTAAGGTTCATAATAAGCAACTTCTTTCGTGGTCCAAGATTCAGTTTCTCCAAATGAAGATTCAAGTCAGTCCCCGAGTCGTCGGTTTCATAATCATACTCGTCTTCAGAATCACTAAACTTGATACTCTTGTTCTTTCCTGCCATACTCACAAAGAAGTTTTTTTGTTTTGATGCTTGATGAAACAAAGATTAGTACTATACTTGCTTTATATACATGTACACCTAGAGGTGGAAATAGGGCGCATCATATTCCAATATTCTTTTATGAATGATTTAATGCACCCTCGTTGATCCAAATCTAAAACGTTACCCGTCTTAACCTTATTCTCTTCTTCTTGGAAATATCCATAATTCATGTATTCCAAGATGAGTTAAACCCATGGCATCCTCCTTCCTCGGTCCTGACTTCGGAAATCTTAAACAACACTAACGTTGCGATATATTGGAAATTTATTTATGCCGCACACACAAGTCTACAATGCCACATTAATTCTTGCCCTTTAATTGGAATTTGGAAATTTATATATTGGGTCCCTCAATATCCACCAATAACAAATTAAGGCATGCTGGAGACCACACATTTTAATGCACGTTTTGGTAGAAATAACCAGAATTTTTAGATTTTGGTTGAACATCCTTTCAAGTTCTCTCAACGGAAAAATAAACACGCACTTAAGGATATTAGAGGTTACTACATATTAAAAAAAAACTTAAATATCATTTTAGTCTTTATAATTTAAGATTTTTTTTAACTTTAATCCTTCTTGGAAAATTATTTTTTTTATTTTTAATTTTTATAAACTATGTTTGTTATATTATTCACTCTTATGACACTTTAGATAATATTTTTTCACCGTTGAAAACTCTATTTAAAATGTCTTAATGACTAAAAATAAAAACATAATTTTACAAGAATGAAAATAAACAAATACTAAATTGCGATGACGGAAATATATTTAACCCATAAAAGAATATTAACTAATGTATTTTAGACTAAAAAATATCTCTATTTTATCATGTTGCTGGACCACCATTAGTCGTCAATAATATTTGGATAGTGAAAAGTCTAAAGTCAGTGGGCATTTCCATTAATGGATGGTTAACTACTATTGGCTTGGGTAGTACCTGACTTGGATAACAATAAAAATTAAATACATTAGTAATTATAAACAAAAGTATAATTGATATTATAGTTTTGAATTTGTAAAACATTTTCATTATATATTTTATTATACGTTTTCAACTCTTTATATACATGATTTCTCAACTATTTAAAAATAATAATTATATTTTATCAATTTATATTTTAATTTTAATTTAATTTAAATACATCAACATTGTAAATAGTTTTTATATTTGTCTTATACGTAGTTTTACTTTTAAATAACTACTTAAAAAGTATAATTTGAATGTTTTTCAATTAATTGACATAAAAAACTATTTAAAATCATGCATGAAAATTAAACTCTTTTAATTTTTATTATAACTTGCTTAAATTTAAAAATAAAATGTATTCAAAACTTGTTAGTTATTGACTTATTGTACAAGTACAACCGTAAGAAGATGGACCGGTTCTAAGCTCATCTAAGGTTTCTCAGTAAAATGGCCCACCATCCGTGCGATAGATAAGTTAGTAGTTAGATTGGGCTTGGTTTCTGGCGTTGGGTCTTCAGCTTCAAAATAATTGCTGGACCAACATTTTTGTTAATTCAACACTGTTTGTCGAGGACTCGAGGCACAGTCATTATATTTCATTACTCATTAGCTGCATATTGGCTAGTGATTTTAATTTATACTTTTTTTTTGGTTTTTTAATTTAAAATATAGTACAAAAAATTGTATATAACATTTTTTTTTTTTAATTTCTTGCTGACCAATTTGAATAACTCGAAGTTCAGGTTACTCCTAACAAAATTATTGTAGCTAATTTTGATTAGTTTTCCTTCGTCACCTTTCATTTTTTAGCAATCATCTAAAAAAAAGTCCATCATTGATTAGATGAAGAGAACTTTCACTGTTAGACGGACACTATTGCTTAAACTTTGTCTTGTTATTATAGGAAGAAGTGAAGAACTCAAAGCCCGTAACTATCCAAGTCCCAGATACGATGGAATCTCATGCGCAATTATGCGATAACTTAATCGTGTGAGGGACGACAAGGCCCGTGTATAAAAATTTGGAATCTTAAACAATTTGAATAAATAGTTCATGCAAGGCTTACTTAAATATAATTCTTTAAATTTCGCTTTTATTGTTCTAATCTTTTTAGTTACAAAATTACTTATAAAAAAACTAATTTGTAATTAAGTAATTATTAGCATTTATTCAATACACACGTCATTAATTCATTTAACATAATTTACAACATAATTAATCTCAAATAATTTTAACAACGTATTTATTTGGAAAAAAAATCTAATCTTATAATATAATTTAATATTCTAATGAGTTTTAATTTGGTTGGTCAATATTTCTTTCTTGAGATTTTAAAATTTGAAGGTAAATCCAGTTCATTAATATTTTAAAGCTCAAATGTGTTCATATGTAGAAGACAATTGTGTTAATCTATTTAATGCAAAAAAAATTATATTTGATTTTTTTAGTGAATAAAATTCGGTTGGACCAACAATAATTACTGTAAGCGAAATTAATCTTTGACAGTTATTGAGTTGGAGTACATCCATAATCTTTTACCTACGACCCAAAAAATATATGAAGTGCATACATATGAAAATATAAATATGGAAAACTGGTTATTTAAAAAAAATGAAATTAAAAACCGTTTTCTCAAAACGAAATTGTTCCTTAAATTCTATCATGCAGTGATTATCATAATTAATTATAAAATGTGCTAATGACAAAAAATATGTTATTTTTCTTTTTTCCTCTTCAACAGTATCTATTAATCAAGAATAGTAGATTATTCAAATACCATAAATTACACTTTATGCGTATAAAAAACTGGATTTAATTATTTTAAGTTTCAAAACCTCAAAATAAAATCCTAATATTCCAAACTAAGGATCCCTTGCAACCTTTAATATAGAAAGCATATCATTTATAGGGTTATATATCGCATACCCTCTCCCGTTTTCTCCTCTTTAATTAAGTTCCTTTGTCATTAGGTTTAGGTGCAGGCGTATTAGGGACGTTTTGGGTTGTGCGGTGTAAGAGTAGTAGATGACAAATTGAACAGCAGAACTATCAATGTTAAAAGCCGGTTAAATGGATCTAGAATTTATTGAAGTTCCTAGGATTTAAATAATCAGTTTCAGGTGAGCTTTCTATTACATTAATCAAAGGTCTTGTTCACAACATGAACTCAACGTAAAACTTGTGATTCAAGAACTTTGAAGTTTGAACGGTTGAACACATGAAGTGAAGTATAAAAGAGACCTGTCGAGGATTATGGTCACCTCGAGATGTTACGGAATTTTCAATGTGGTTGTACCGTCACCTTGTGCTTGCCACTAAATGGAAATTTGCTAAACGGGGCAAAAGGCTTGACACTTGAAAATGATTGGATTGCAGAACCAGCTAGAAAGGTTAATGATTGAATTTTAGCTGGCACTTTAATTACAAAGTTTTAATTATTAAGCCTTAATAAGGGGATTTTTTTGTATTAATTTTTAATCATGGGAAAGAAATTCGTGGCTTTTTTTAAAATGGTTGCTTGCGACGCATCACATTTGATTTGTCTTTCCTACTAATTTGAAATTAAGTGTTGAACCACATGTCTAGCTTCCAATTAGTCATCTTTCAAGAAACAGAATCGTTGTCGCAACATGCCTAGTAAAGACCTAACTGCGCATGAAATACTTCAATGTATTGTCTCGTGTTACCATCTGGTTCGGCCAAAGGGTTAAAGTGTTTCAAAAAGGCCAGATCTCAATATTGAAATTATGAACTAACAAGAATTGAGTATGTTGAAGAGGTTAGTTTCTCACAAGTCATGAACCAATGTTAGAATTCTTGTTGAAAGAAGTGTTAATATTTAATGTTTAATCGAATATAATTACCTTTAAGGAATGTGTATGAGAAAAAAAAAATTGAAAATTGAGGAATAAGGGGAGTAAAAACGGATTTTACGTATAAAATAAACAAGTAAAAGTGGATACAATTTTATGGACTTTCTCTAAAACTAATTCTATATTTTTAATAAACTATCATTGTAAAAAAAACTCTATTAATCAAATAAAATTATTTTAAATATAAATTTAAAATTAATTATTATAAAAATTGATATTTTTCAAATATATAACAATATATGAATATATGATTCAATCTTAACATATAAAATCTTTAGAAGATTAATGTATTTCAATTAAATTCTAAAATTAATTTCATTTTAAAAAATAGAAAATAAATGAAATAGAATGTCCTAATAATATAATTTTTATATTATTATCCAATAATAGATTGTTATATAAAGTGATTTTTTCACTTTAAAAGCCGCATTAAAAATAATTCCTTATTAATTAATAATATAAAAAACTTATACAAAGAGTTTAATAAATTAAATTTTAAAAAAAATATTGACCTTTTTTTGTAAAAGGTTATGTCTTTGTGGAGCCGCGTGTCATGTTTATTCCCCTCATTATATTTTTTGATTATTTATTTTTGTTGAGATTATGGGCATCTTTAATTGAAGGCTTTCAAATCGAGTTTGATAAGATTATTAGAAGAAACAAAATTATCTCCTCAGATATTTAATTAAAAATCGATATCACCCATTAAACTGAAATAATCTTACCTAATTAATTTATATTATTATTATTATTATACTTCAGACATGTAGTGTGCGGAAATTAAAATCACAAGATACATTCTTAAGAGAAAAAAAAAAAAGATACCATTAGTATATATTTGATTTACACTTAACATTGTTGTGGCTCATGTCTCAATAACACATCCAACAAATAAAAATCACTTTTACCCCATAATATTTTTTTTTTACCAAATTTCTAAACATGCTTTTAATTCATATCAAGGCAATGATCTCAGCCACTAGAATGGAACAAATTCAACTTTACTGTATTTGGTTAAGCATTCTTTCATGTCTTAGGTGCCTGAGACGATCGAGGAAACTATCTGTTGTAGTCATTGCCATTAGGTAGATGATTAATCACGTTGTTGTGACTGTTTACGTTAATCAATGGTGCTGATCTACTGTTAACTTAAATGTTTAGGCAATATTAATCCTTACTAAGTATTATTTACTGAATGTCTTTTTTTACTAAATAGAACTTAACCAGTAACAAATATTCATATTGTATGGATATATGAGAGAAATTAAAATATCAATAATTATTTTAAAACATCTAAAACATAAATTAAAAGAGAAAAATATTTTAAATTAATAAAAAGTAAATCTTAATTGGTTGAATTTTGTGTTTTTGATACAATACTTTTTAAAAATATTTTTTCTATTTTTTGTATAAATTTAGCGGGGTAATGTGAAATATTTATACTATATAATAATATCTCAACTTTCTTAATTAAAAGAATAAATGTAATATTCTTCAAAAAGAGGATATATATTTCCTTTATCTCATAGTAGTCAAGTATTAAGAGGGTTTAACTCAGATAATTGAATTGAGTATTTGAATTGTTATGAATCTTTTAGTATATGACTTTAATTTTTACAAATAAAAATAATAACAAGAGTCACGTGAGAGTGTAAGAAATAACTATTAAAATAAGTATTATTTTAGTTTTTAAATGTAATATTAATTATCTCTTTTCATTTACATTTTTCATAATATTAATATCAATAATGAACAACAAAAATTATAAATAAATTAATAATAAAAAGGTTAATCTTATAAAATTATTATACTCTTTCAATTAATTACTAACTTTTTTTTGCTTATATAAAAAGTATACATGATGATAACACTCGTTATAAGACAAAGAGAGTATCATAATAAAAAAAATATTTTGATTTATAAATTAGCAATTAAAATATTTTTGTGTCCGTGAATGCAACATATTTCCAGTTAGATTTTTTTTCTAATACACTCAACTATTTTTACCACTTAAAATTTCAATTTTAATTTATGTATTTTACCAACGTTGGTGTGTCACTAAAAAAATTAAAAAATAAAATGATGTTACTTTATTACTAATTTTTGAAAAATGACATCTTTTTATAAACATGATAATAAAATATGTAAAAATAACAAAAAATATGATGATGTGCGGAAAAAAAATTGGATAATAAAATCGTAAAATAATAATAGTTGAATAATAAAATGAGTAATTAATTTTTTTTTTGTATTTTCAAGTCTAAAGTCAATAATTATTTTAATTATCAATATATATATTAAATTTCATTCTTGATCTCTATCAGAAAATACTTTTCCAAATTAGGGTTTAAAATCAAAATATATTCATTCACTAACATTACATTTTATTAATATTGTCGTATACTCATATAGTTATATGAATGTTTTTTTATACATTTATAATTTTATAATTATATCAGCCCAAGAATGTTCTTGTCGCATCTGATGACGGCATCATAGTAGCATCCAAATAATTATTTAAAAAGTTGGTTATAGCACAAATAATTGGGTCAATTTAGAGAAAATGGTTTAATTATTTTCTTAAAATAAACAATAGGTTGACCTTATTAAAAAAATTTAAAAGCTTAACTGAACATTATGATATGACAGAAAAACAAAAATAAAACATTAAATGAAAGAAGACTAACACTACACCATGGAAAGTTACACATTACAATATTTTAATATCTTTTTTATACTAAATATTTTAAGAGAAAAAGGATTATACACTGTAATTTTTTTATATATTCATTTAATCATTTTTTTTACTTTTAAAATAATTATCTTAAAATAATTTAATCAGTTATTTATAATTATATGATAATATAAAATAATTCTACACGCATATATGCACTCACAATTCTTTTATGATATGTTAAGGGGATATAGAAAGAGAAAAAAGTTTATAGAAAGATAATGTAAAAAAATTTATACAATTTTTCAATCATAATTCATTATGTATAGTAAATTCGTTAACTTTTAAAATAATTATTTTAAAGTAGTTTAAATGGTGATTTATGAATGGAGAACAATATAAAAAAATTACATTATCAATATTTAGGCATTAAACTCATAAAAAATACAAAACTATATTAACGGGTGTTGAGTTTATTGTGGAAGAGGTTCAAATGTGGGGCGTATCTCAACTTGTGGCAAATAAGGTTCAAATTTTTATTGGAAGAAATATCCACTATTAAGATTGTCTTATAAAAAAAGATACCCATCAGAAACTAAGGGAATAAAAAATAGATAATGAATTATTTGTTATTAAATTTTAAAAAATGATTTCTAGAAACAAGATTTTATTTCTTTCAATTTTTTTTAATTATTTAAATTTTAAATTTTTTCTCTTTATTTTTATCTTCTAAAACAAAAGGATTTTTTTTTTCAAAAACAAAAAGGATTAAGTATCAATCAAGGTTGGGTCTAACTAAAAAGGGATTAGTCTGCCCATGAAATGATAAACCATGATTCAATTTTTTTTAAAAGAAAAGTGCCCATACTTAATATCAAATAGTACCTTGAATTGCATAGGATTAATCCAAAAGAGGATATCTATAGAGGAAAAGAAACATAGGAAAAGGCTCCATTTTATACTTTCTCAATAATAAAGTAAAGGGGATTAGGTTAAACATCAGATGAAATTAAAATTGATTTTGCTCTAACATTTTATATCTTGTTATTGTGACAACGATATATAATTTGTGATTTTACACTTGCTTATTTTATTTTATTGTTTTTAACGGAACTTTTTTCTAGTCTACTTATAAAGAAATACATATAATTATTTAAGCCAATAAAAATAGTGGAATGTAAGGATAATATATAAAACTAAAAAATGTTGATATAACTTCTTAAAAATAATATTTGTAGGTGTAATAAGTGATAAATTGACAGCTGAGGAGTTAAGTAATAACTTTAAAAGAAGTGTATATTTTACTTTAAAGAAAGGAAAGTATCTATAAATATATTATCACTAGGCGTCAGGGATGAAAGCGGTTTTCCTTAATTTTTAATAAGATATGATTCCTCATTGTTGCAAAAAGAAGCTATCAGATTGGTTGAAGGAAATTACATATCCCATCTGAAATAGAATAACTGGATCGATCCAAAGCAGAGAAACAAGTTTAACTTTTAAGTTTTAACAAAAAAGCACTGTGGAGCATACGTAGATGACAATAGTCAATAAATCTTTCATCATAGTGTGGACACTAATAGCTGTGCATCTGTAATTGGAGTATTGCCTGTCAGCGTGCATGGGTAATAGTAATAACAATGATCACAAAAATGATAAGCAATGAGATAGAATATGAATATGATCATATAAAAGCTATACATACTAATAAAGTATCTAAAGAATTGATCTAGCTTAGCTGTTTACAAGACCTTTCACTGTTTCTCAAACTAGCTTGTAGTACTCCACATATATTCACAGGACCACATGCCCCTCGTGTTGGCAATTTATCAAATTCGAAACTTTTTTTTATTGTTTCTTCTACAATGCTTTAGTACCAAATTACATTAATTAGCTTATACGCGAATATTGAACTGACTATAATAAAGTTTTCTCCTTATTCTTTATCTCATAGTAGTCGATTTTTTTTTAAAAATGATAACTATTAAATAATGACACGGGAAACAAACTATTATTACAATACAAAATTAAGTACATTGGCATAAACAGCAAATTAAAATATTTTGCATGCAGTATAAGCGTCTTGCTTTGTCAACCGAAAGATTAATTGAAATCAAGATTGATTCAAACATGGCAACAATATATATATATATAGTTGATTATATTATACCACAAAACAATGTCTTTTTTTCTCTCTGATTAACACAACAATGGCTGAGCTTTGAACCAATGCAAGCATGGTTAGAATATATAATTGTTTTGGTATATAATGATAACAACAAGATTTGAACTTAAAATTTTGTGCTAACCATCCAAATTCTTCCACCACTAGACCAATCCTGGTATGCCCAAGCTTGGTTAGATATTTAAATGAAGTAGAAAAAAGTGAGAAAAATATAAATATTATAGGTGATAAGAAGAAAAACACAGAAAGAAATGATCAGTATTAATAAAGTATTTTAAAAAAATAAAATATCTAAAAATCATTACTCATTAGGTATTGCCCTTTAACTATATATTGAAATTCAACACTTTTTTGGTGCTTACGGTGCACTTGTTGTGCTTATTAAACAGAAGAATTAAGAAAGTATTTCTTTTTCTAGGCTCATACTTGCTAAAAAAATCAAGAAATTAAAAAATATTTAATAAGAAGTATACATATTTAATAAATTAATTTAATTTAAAACATAAAATTAGTTTTTTTTTATTTTCTATTTGAATTATTGACAAGTAAACTAACACGTAGTAGACGATAGTCAATGCTGTGAGGAAGAAGACGTGTGTGGACAACCTTGGGATTCAAGACTAAGAATGATATGCTGCAGAATAGGCATAAGGGTCGTGAAGAAGGTGCAATGTCTAATCTAAGAAAGGCACACCCACTCAATTCACATGCATATTGCAAGGAATGTGAAAGTTCTGCCACCAATCGTTACCGAACCCAAATGGGGTCTCTGTGTGTTACCGAAACGTTTTGAAGACAAAATAGCTAGAATAGGGAACATCAATCACCCCCAAGTATGGTGTATTATGACATATATAATGGACATAACGTTAGTAGTAGGAGCCCACAGGACTGAATTTGCTCCAAAGTTGTAATAAATTCAACAATTGACTGCATTATACAAGGTTGGCCCTTGCACTTGCTCATTTTTTTACAGGCAAAGAAAATTGTACTTTATAAAAAATGGACCAATAGCACAAGGTACGTGCTAGAGCCCATGGAAATATTCGGTACATATCCTATGAAGACATGTACTTGCTCGTTTTGTTATTAGAATTTCTATTTTGTTCCAAAACAAACAATATAAAAATACTGAATGGGTCATTAATTTTATTTATTATGCCTTTAGAGATTAGAAAGAATTAATAGACAATAGCTTAAAGAAATTGGGAATCTCTCTTAGTCTGCCTTTGAAAACAAAGTTAAAGAAAGTACCTTCAACCATACAGTTGTTGTTTGTTGTTTGTTCTTTGTTTGGCTTTTTCCAGAATTTAACCAAGAATTTAAACGAATTAAAATACGAATGCATATGTTTTTATGGTGCCCTAAACAAATGCCGACGCTTTGTTTAGCTGTTAAAGACAGAGACGTGAAACTAAAATGATAATAATGTGGCAAGGATAATCTAGATGATTCACAATTTTAAATTGAGTTTATCCAAATGATTTTATATTTCCATAGAATGGGAAATGTATTTTTAATTTATTCAATGCACAAGTAGTAGGTGGAAGATTAGAAACTTTTGACTATTTACGTTGATTATATATCTTCCCCAAAAAGCTCGAGTGTATTCTATACAAAAGGTTCATTGTATAGCTTACAATTTCCTCACAACCATTTTAAAACAATACACACGAATAAACAACAGGTATAACAATAACGTCATATTAAATCATCAAATCCTTTTATTTTTAGATAATGATCTGTCTGTCTGCATGAGAGAGACTTAAAACTAAAAGATAATGCTATGGATATTAGTCTAAAATGAATTATAGTTAATGATGTGTTAGTAGAGATTAATCAGAATGTGCCTTTAAGTTAATAAGAAAAGTAATAATTAATTTTACGCATCGGTTAAAATAAACTATATATTGTTTGACCATGGAAAGTGTATTAGGTGAAGATTTAGAGAGATTTGTGACTATTGATAGTATTGATTATTCCCTCTGGTTTCCCCTTAATTTCCCTTATGACAATTTATTTGTTACAAAAGATACATTAAACAACTTACGTTTAGTTCTTCAAACTTTCATTATACAAAGGCCCACAACATGAAGTATGTTGACATAACAATTGTATCATAATGTATTAAGTTCTTTACTTTGCTTAGCTTAAAGCAATTGGCACCTCTAGTATAAAAAAAAATCACTTGGGGGATACTTGTAATGACAGTTTCACTTTTTCTCATCACACCTTCATTCAGTCGGTGTATTCACTCTTGCAATTTCTTACATTTTTTTCTGGTACCATTTTTTATTCAGGAAGAAAAACTCAATTCTGGAAGTATAAAACATCAAACCAAAATTAAAGTCTCATCTTTGTATAGACGAGTTAATGTGTACGCAAAAGATAATTCAATTTTTTTTTTATCAACCTGTTAGTATATTTGTCAAAATTTATAGTTAGCCTGTGTTTGTAGACTTGATTATTAACACATATTTTATGGCTCATTATCACCCACTTTTCCCTTATTTTAATTGGTAAAAGCATATTATTATTGACTTTTTCTTTTCGAGTGGCATATGTCCATCAACTTTAATTCAAACGCCTTTTTTATTTGCAATTCGAATACAAAACCCAGAATACAAAGTTCACTTTATTTTGAATGAAATATAAAGATCGCGTAATGATGTTCATTTTCCTTAAATAAATTGCCCTATAACAAATCGTTTTTGTTGCATTTCGTCTTTATGCCAGATTCAATAGTTCCAAATTTCACACGTGGTGCCAAAGAACTAAAAAAATTCAACAAATTAAGCCCGTTTAATACTGCGTGATTTTCATTTTGGAAAGAAAAATAAAAAGTAATGGCTGTTGTTAACAGAATTGAAGGAACTAGGAAGGACTCAAGGAAGGGCAGGATGCCGCTGACCATAAAGAGATTCGTCATTCGTTGAGTTTGGTCGGTAGACATTTAAGGGTACGAAAGTGACATGCTATTACACCGCCACAACAAAAAGAGTTTCTAATTTTACAAGACTTTATTTCTCTCTGTGAATCAATTTACGGATTAAAAACTAAACACGGACAAATATGTTAGGTTTATTATATACATGTCGGTTGAAATAAGAAAATTGTAAAATAGAATTTGCATAGTTTTCAATTTTTCAAAATGTAAACATTCTATCAATTATTCCTTGGTTCAAATAAAATTGGATTCAATCCTTTTAAATAAAGTTTAATTTAAATTTTATGAATAAATTAAACATGATTAAAAGGAAAAATTCTACTAAGAATAATCAATTAAATTTTTCGATAATAACTAATCATAAATAAAATTAATATATTTTTTCACCAATGTTATGATTAAAAAAATTATAAAATAGTAAATAGTAGTGAGTTAATGTAGTATACTATGCATCCAACTTCTAATGCCTGCTTCATATAATCTTTTTTAAAGCTTGCACAAAAAATAATTGCGGTTATTACACCATGATTTAGGGTTATTTTTGTGTTTGTGGGGTTAGATACAAATTTAAATAATTTGTCCCTAAATATTTACTAGAAAAAAATATAAAGGTAAGATAAACTAAATTTTCCCAATAAATTAAAGTTAAGTTATATATATTTTACTTTTTATAAATTAAATGATAGATTTTTTTAAAAATGATCTCAAACAAAAAATTGAATAATTTTAATGTTAAGAATTTCTTTTAACAATATCAATAATTACAAGTACTGTCAATATAATATTTTAAAAGTAATGCTTGTATTTTAAAAAGAATAAAATCTTTTAATGTAGTTTAAAACTATTATTAAAATATGATTTTCCTTTACTTGTGCTTCTTGCAATGCCTTCAATTCTAAACATAAATCAAGGTTTTTAACAATAATACTTACTAAAACTTGAAATAGTTTTAAAGATTAATGCAATCTTTTTCAATTCATACTCATCCAAAATTTAAAACTTGTCGGTTTAAAATAAGACTAAATAAACAAAATTTAATATTCTAAAAATCTTTTAAAATTGACTTCCAATAGGAAAAGTAAATTAATCTAATATGTACATAAAATAATAAATACAAAAATAAACTTTATGTAAATATGTAATTTATCACCAACATTTTCACTAAAATATTTTTTTATAAATCACATTTATTTATGAAATTTAATTAAGCGTTATATTAATTTAATATCTTTTTTTGAGGGACGGAGAAGTATTCAAAATAGATATAAAACTTTAGAGATTCGATTTCTCTAAATTTGCGAGATTGTACTTAAAGGATAATGTGATATAATATTGATTAGTTAGAAAATAAATGGTTAAAGTTGTAATAAATTTTAAATTTTATTATATACATATTTGATTTTATCGCAATTCTCAATTGTTGAATTTCGATCTCATTATGATTGTGAGTAAACTTTATTCTTTAAGGGACGTTTGGTACAAGAACAAATTTTTCGTGCTTGAAAATAAAGATTTTTGAGAATCATGAATCCTCATGATTCTAAAGATTAATAAAATTTATTTATTTAGTCATAAATATTTTTTGAAATAATTATATAAATTTCATAGAAATTAAAGATTAGTGATATTTCATCAGCTATTTCCATTATTTATCATAATAAATAATTTAATAGAGTATTGTGATATTTTACTGTTTAAAAAAAAATAATCCGGAAAACTTAGGTTCTTATTTCCTCACGAAAATAATTTTGTGTGAAACCTAACTAAAAACCAATCTTAATAAATATTTTTTTAAATAGATATTAAATATGAAAAACCAAAGCTCTTAATTTAAGATTCCTTAAAAACTTACAAATTATCTCCTACTAAATGTACTCACAAAGTGCATAAGTGAGTACCCGAGTATTCACTTCAGAAAAGTCGCATCTCTAATATTTCTGTTTTTTTTTTTAAGAGAATCTAATATTTCTGTTTAAAAACGAAGTATTGTACTATTGCACATTTAAAACTTCCATAACAATATGACTGTTAAGGCTTTATAATTATATGGTTATTCAATGATATTTTATACTATATTACATCGTTAAAAGCAAGTGTGTGGCTTTTGAAATAATTATTTATTTAGTTTTTTAATAATATGATAATGAATGAGTAATTAACAATACCGAAAACTTTGATATCAAGAATATATTAGAATTAAATCTAATATTGTTATAATATTTTCTTACATTAATGTCTTCCATTAAGTATTTATATTCAATATTCAATAATAATATAGTTGTGCATAAGCTTTGACTCACATAACTCTCATAAAATATGGTGGGCCAGGACGACGGGTTGGAAAGAAAAGGAGAAGAGAAATAATACTATTTTTTTAAGAAAGAAATAATACTATTATATTAGTTAAAATAGTTCCAAAAAACGGAAGAAAATATGTGCAATTAATCTAGTATTAGGCCAATCAAATGTCATGTGCCGGGAAAATTAAGGCAAATGATTATAACGTTCTTAAATCATCGTGTGTTTTCCATAATTTTTTTTTTTATATATATTTTGATATTCCCACCCTACCTTACCAAGCTGTTTCCAATTTTATATAAGCCGCACAGTGGCTGCAGAACTTAGTACTTAACAGTTACCTGAGACCTTAAGCATTGTGAAGGTAAACACTAAACACATTATAAAAGGCACAAGAGAGAGAGAGAATGCAAGGCACCCACGTAGAGAACCTCTAAAAACAAAAATAAAAACATTCTCTCCCATTCCTCCCCCCCTTAGCCCTTCCTTCCTTCATTTTTTTTCTCTTTCTTTTGTTGGTTTGTTTGTTCCTTTTGTTGTACGTTCTCCTTTGTTCTCTTCTTCCGCATTTGGTACATGCGGTGTTCTACTTCTCTCTTGGTTTGATAACAGGATTTGACACAAGTGTTGTGGTCTCCCATTTCAGGAGAATCACTCACTGGCATAATATAGAGCTTGTTAAAAGCAAAAAAAAAAAAAAAAGTGAAGTGTTTTGAGATCTGGCATGTTATCCTTTTCTCTCTAGCTTTAATTTCTTTGTGGGGGTGTGTATGTGCTAGAGTAACTGACATTCCAGCTCTGCTTCCTTTGTTTTGCGTGGCCCAGAAGCAAAATAACAATCACCAAAAGAAAAAATACATATATATTCCACCCAAGTGATTCTTTTAAACCCTTTTCGATCCACCATTCTCACCTTGTTGAGCTTGGCCTAGCTAGCTTTGCTTCCCACTCCTCACTAGTTAACTCTCTTTTATTATTTTTCTGACACCAAGCTTGATCAAAACGTACGGTTCCAATGGATCGCTTTTCTTCCAGTACCATTCTCCCCGAAGCGTTTCAAGGTGCCAAAGATGACTTCACCATGCAGCTTGCATTGGTGTGGAACCAAATCAAAGCGCCACTGATTGTCCCGTTGCTGAGACTAGCAGTGTTTCTGTGCTTGATCATGTCGGTGATGATGTTCATTGAGAGAGTCTACATGGGCATTGTCATCACTCTGGTGAAGTTGTTTGGGAGAAAGCCAGAGAAACGTTACAAGTGGGAGCCAATGAAGGACGACATTGAGTTGGGAAACTCTTGTTACCCAATGGTTCTTGTTCAAGTCCCCATGTACAACGAAAGAGAGGTACTATTACCAATAAGGCAATAACTTAGTTTTTTTCCCTCATCATCACTTTTAACACTTATACTATTAAGCACAACACTTTCAAGCCTCGATCTCGATCAGTTTCCCTTGTTACTTAAATGCAGGTTTATCAGTTGTCTATTGGAGCAGCATGTGGGCTTTCTTGGCCTTCAGATAGGATCATCATACAAGTCCTTGATGACTCCACTGACCCAACAATCAAGGTTAATTAGCACTAAATAAATGTTCCATGTGATTACGAATTTTGGATATCATTCTGAGTCATTTTTTTGGTGACTGAATACAAATGCAGGAGTTGGTGCAGCTTGAATGCCAAAGATGGGCAAGCAAAGGGGTGAACATAAAGTATGAGGTTAGGGACAATAGGAATGGGTACAAAGCAGGGGCTCTCAAAGAAGGCATGAAGCGTAGCTACGTGAAACAATGTGATTGTGTTGCTATCTTTGACGCTGATTTTCAACCAGAGCCTGATTTCCTGTGGCGGACCGTTCCATTTCTCGTGCACAATCCCGAATTAGCCCTCATTCAAGCACGGTGGAAATTTGGTAATCATTTTTTTAATTATTTTTCTATTGAGTCTTAACATTCAACATCAACAATCATAAGGACAACAACCCTTGCTTAATTTAGAATTTGGTTTTCTTGATGGCGGCTTTCGTTGCATTAATCTAGACTAGTTAGTATCTTAGATTAGATAGCTTGTCCTAAATTTAGAACTTGTGTTTTAAAAACTGTCGGTGGGTTGTTAGTTTTGAACTTGTTTTCAAGAACTAGTTTGGTTGGGGTGGGGTAGGCCCTACTTTGTGGTTGAACAACCGTGTAACATCACAGTCTATAGTCTACCACCTTCAAATTTCGTGGCTGCCTTTGATTTAGGCCACGTATTCTTTTCTTATCGTTTTTTCACTTCTTTGTGTCTCTGGGACCCACTGTTTCTACTCCCCTCCAAAAACTATAATGGAGAAGTGTTACTTCTCCTTTTTCTTTTAGTTGTCATTTCCGTGGTTTGATTTCTTTTGAGTTTTGTCCCGTGCTCTAGAAAGAAAAAATAAAGTGGGAATGGCAGATTCAGATTGGCAAACCTCTTTTCATTATTTTTGGGGACAGTCTGTCATGAAAAGTCATCTGTGAACTGTTAGATGATTAACCATTGATACAATAATAATGGCTGTCATGTGTATATTGTCCTTGCTAATGAATTCATTTATAGCTGAAAAGGGTTTGGTTGTGTCATTGTGTGGCCGAAAAGTCAGATACATAAACACTGGACCACTGCTTAATGCGGAAACGGGTAATTAAATTTGTAGGTAAAATGGATTGTAGACTGGATAAGTGAGTAACCAAGAAGTTCATAATAGAATGTTTTAACAAACACAGAAATTTCAGTCAAGAACCCTGGTATAATCCGAGTTTCAAAAATTAGTATTTGGCATCTAGTTATACTTTTTTATATATAAAAAATCTCTTTAGTTATACTAGTACTATAGTTCCATGTATTTTACTACATGCTATATATAACTTTCATGAAACAATAACGATTATAAAAGCTTTGATTAAAGCGTAAGTTTCAAAAACAACCGTGCATATGATTAAGGCAAAGTACATTTTTTTATAAAAAAAAAAAGGTTTTTTCTGTAAGAAACCGTGTTCCCGAGTATGTTATCTTATGATAATAAAAGAAAATAAAATAAAATGAAGATGATAATGTTTTGGAAAAGTGTGTGTTCTATGGGTGACTTTCAAGAATACTATAAATTCTAAAATGAGAACTAGTGAAGGGCGACACTCCACTGACATAAAGAGTAGTTTCGGCCCTGAGTAGTACCAATTTTTTTTCTTCGGTGACTATTTTGTTTTTTTGTTAGCAAATTGAATATTTGGCGGGTCCAAATATTATTATTGCTGATTTCTGCTACCGCATAGGTGGGCAATACTTGAAACCTGCATGTATGTATAATTATATTTCAAAGGGTATTTCAGTCTTGTAAAAAACAACACCGTTGTTGATATTATCGTGGTTGTTGTTGTCATCATTGTTCTTGTTGCGCTTCTTCATCTTCTTTTTTCCCCCTTACATGTCTTGTGCTGCTTCCGCAGTTGCATGTGCAAATTTAATGGTGGACCTTATTTCGTAGTCACTGTCTATCTCTACTAACCGACAACTGGATCTATTTTTAACTCCTACAAAATCAATATAATTACAAAAATGGCATTGCAAATTTCATGCCAGCTAAGCTGTTGACGAGGCAATTTATTGATCTTTTTTATTTTGTGATTTTCCAGTGAATGCCGATGAATGTTTGATGACCCGAATGCAAGAGATGTCACTAGATTACCATTTTACTGTGGAACAAGAAGTGGGGTCTTCCACTTACGCCTTCTTTGGTTTCAACGGTAATATGCATGACCAATATTTCACTTTATACAATTAAAAAAATCGAAATAGAATCTTTCCATTTTCCTTTTATGAAAAAAAAAACATGGATTTTTGTGCAATAGTGGAAGCTAGCTCTTTTATGAAAATAGAAGATTTAGCCAAATTTTTTTGTACTCTTGTAAATACATTAGGGACAGCGGGAGTATGGAGAATTTCGGCGCTTAATGAGGCTGGTGGATGGAAGGATAGGACCACAGTGGAAGATATGGACTTGGCCGTGCGAGCCAGTCTCAAAGGATGGAAATTCTTATACTTGTCTGACTTGAAGGTTCGCTTTCTTCAAACTTTGTTATTATATTTCATTTGATGATTTGAATTAAAGTATCTTGGAAACTTACTTTCTTACTTTATAAAATATCTTTAAGTTAGAAGAACTAAATCCTTATAATTAAATATTATCAAAACTTCATGGTTGTGAGAATTCATGTTTAAATCATCTTTTTGTGATATATCACTTCTACTTAATAATACTTTATGTATGTGTGTGTGCTATCAATTTGTTTCTGATATGGGCTATTCAATTGGCTACAGGTTAAAAATGAGTTGCCAAGTACTTTCAAGGCCTACCGCTACCAACAGCACCGTTGGTCTTGTGGTCCAGCCAATCTTTTTAGGAAAATGGTCATGGAGATCATAAATAACAAGGTATATAAGTTTATTTATTTTTTTCCTTGAATTATCAGGAATATATGCAGGAGCAGGACAAAATTTGTTGACTACTTTTGCTCCAAATTCATATGTATGTTATGTCCATTGCAGAAAGTGTCATTGTGGAAGAAGATACATGTGATTTACAGCTTCTTCTTTGTTCGGAAGGTCGTAGCACACATAAACACGTTTGTGTTTTATTGCATTGTATTACCTGCAACAGTTTTGGTGCCTGAGGTTGTGGTCCCAAAGTGGGGAGCTGTCTATATCCCTTCCATCATCACTATTCTTAATGCAGTTGGAACTCCAAGGTCTTGATTTCTCTTGAGTTTTGCTCTATTATCAAATCACATGATCCAATTTTAAAGACAAGGAACTTGTTTTGCAAGTAAGAGTTTGTTGACTTTATTCATTGTGTTTTCTATGTTTCAGGTCACTCCATTTGATGGTCTTCTGGATTCTCTTTGAGAATGTCATGTCTCTGCATCGAACAAAGGCAACGATTATTGGTTTACTTGAGGCAAGTCGAGTGAACGAATGGGTTGTCACTGAAAAACTTGGTGATGCTCTCAAGACTAAAGCAGGAGGTAAAGCACCTAAAAAGCCTCGATTCAGGATTGGAGACAGGTATGAATGAGTATTCTTGGCTCGATTATTTGATAACTTTCACTGATTTCTAAGTAGTAAATTTTATATGATATTGGGCTGCTAACCTATATTTATTGTTTTTGTGTTCAAATATCATTAGGATTCACTTGTTGGAACTTGGTGTCGCATTCTACCTCTTCTTTTGTGGCTGCTATGATATTATGTTTGGGAAAAACCACTTCTTCATCTTCCTCTTTATCCAATCTTTGGCCTTCCTCATCATGGCATTTGGATATGTTGGCACCATTGTTCCCAACTCCTAAGAAGGATTCGGCACTTCATTCGGCTATTTCAGCTTCTGTGCCTTCATGTCAACGTGTATTGTAGTGTTTTCAACATAGTTCTGGAAAATCACAGCTTGTTACTATAAAAAAGAAAGGGTGGTCATTCTTCAAGGTGTTGCATAATCAGAGTCAGTGACTCCAAAGAGTTACTTTTCTTGTGAATATACCGCAAAGATATATAAGCAAATTACTGAAATTCTTCTCATGAAAGGTAAGTATACAGAACAAGATCGCAGCAATCATGTGGCATCGATCCTCCGGGGAGCAAACATTGGATGGATTGTTTATAAGATTTTGTAGTTTTTTTTTTTTAACTTTTGCTTTTCTTTACATTGTATTTGTTTGAAGAAATAAACAGCTTCAAGAAATGGGATAAAATACACAGTTTCATTTTGCATTTCTTCTGTGTTAGTCAAATTTGACAGGAATGGTTGTATGGGGGCAGAGACGAGTCTTTTGAAGTGCAAGCCATAGATTTCCTAATAGAAACAACTAAGTTAATGTTATACCAAAGAAAGTTAATAACTGAATTGGCTTGATTATATATGATGAAATAATTGACGGGGAAATTCAATGGCTGACGAAGTAATTACTACTTCTAACCTCCAAGAATACTGAACAAAATAAATGACATAATAAGACAGAATTTAGTAGAAGCCTTTTGCAATTTCCTTTCTATGTATTCGTTAAAGGCAAGCACAATATGGAAATAGACAAGAGTTGACTTTAGAATACAAACAGAGTCTAAATAAGACTGACGTCATTTTCATGTCATGCAATCATAATTTTTACATCTACCCACTTTATCAAGAAATAAAGTATAGATGACAGAGATTTTTACTTTTTAAAAAGAATAAAATAATATTAAGTTTGTGGTTCGGATTGAATAATTCAATTTGTTATTTAAAATATTAACACATTAACAATATTTAAATACTAACACAATCTTATATAAAAAATCATCCCAAAAAAATAACGCAATTATACTTATTTTAATATTTTCATCTAAGAATTAGTACTTTGGAAAAATATTTCTTATACCACTTAAATAACTGAAGATAATTTATCATATGGACTTTTGTCAACTTATTCTAATCTTTTAACACTTACAAAATTTAAAGACTTCATTCAAAATATAATGAAAGTAAGTCTTATGTTGAATTTTTCTTTTGTAAACTACGGTGTCTTTGGGTTAAGTCTCTTTTAAGTCTCAATAGTTTTTTTCTTTTTGACGTGAATGAAAGATTAAACTTTTATTCACATATTTAAGTAATAAGGTTATCTATTAATTATGTTATACCATTTAAATTGTTCTTAATTTATATTTATTCTTATTATCAATAAAAGATAAAAGATGGTTGTTTAACTTAACTTAAGAATGGTTATTTAACTTAAAGAAAAAATATAATAACATTAAGAATTAAAAAATATTTTTAAAAAATTTGGTTAACTGTTGCATTTTCAATTTTTTAAAATTAAATATATTAGTTTAGATTTAAATGAGATTAAAATTGAATCGTTGAAGATAATATGTGAGTTTGATTTTGGAAGGAAACAATTTTTAGTAAAACTTTTCTTACATAAACGGGAGGATTAAGGAGAAAAAAAAAGTTTAGATTTAAATTGGGTACAGAAACAAATTGGGCCGAAAGCACAGCCCACAAACAATGACCCAAATTATTTGGGAAGCGAGCTACCCATGAAGAATTCCAGTTCCAGCAATGTGAATTACATAGCAGAAGGGGTTTTGGCGCGCCATACAATGGGATTTGGAGCTCGTTCTGCTCTCCGTCTTCGTCCCAATTCGCATTTCAACAATTCCATTTGCTTCTTCTGCTCCCAATCACTCACACTCTGTGAATCCGATCCCCAATACCAGAATCGCCTTCAAAAGGTTCAAAAACTCGAAACCTTACTAAACCGCGGTCGCACGGTCACCGCAAGAAGGTTCCTCAGATCCCTTCTTCTCACCAAAACCGCATTCTCTTCTCTCTCCGAACTCCACGCGCACGTCTCCAAACCCCTCTTTTCGGACACCCTCTTATGGCTCTGTTCCGTTTCCAAAATGCTCGACGAAGCCACTGACTTGTACTCTTCCATGCGAAAAGACGGTTTTATCCCTTCCACCCGTTCCGTCAATCGCTTGCTCCGAACCCTGGTGGATTCCCGACACTTCGAGAAAACCCTCCCTGTCTTCGCCGACGTTGTCGATTCTGGTATTCGACCCGATGCTGTCACTTACGGAAAGGCTGTTCAGGCGGCAGTGATGTTGAAGGACCTCGACAAGGGTTTTGAGTTGATGAAATCCATGGAAAAGGATGGAATGGGCCCTTCTGTGTTCGCTTATAACTTGATACTGGGTGGATTGTGTAAAGTGAGAAGGATCAAGGATGCTCGGAAGCTGTTCGATAAAACGATTCAGAGAAACGTGGTTCCGAATACTGTTACTTATAACACGCTCATTGATGGGTACTGTAAGGTGGGTGATATAGAGGAAGCTTTTGGCTTCAAGGAGAGGATGAGGGAACAAAATGTGGAGTGTAATCTTGTTACATATAATTCCTTGTTAAATGGTCTTTGTGGTTCGGGGAGGGTGGAGGATGCGAAGGAGGTGTTGTTAGAGATGGAGGACAGTGGTTTTTTGCCTGGTGGGTTTTTGAGTTTTGTGTTTGATGATCATTCGAATGTTGCTGGTGACGACAGTTTGTTTGATGGAAAAGAAATAAGGATCGATGAGCAAACTTATTGTATTTTGTTGAATGGACTATGCAGGGTTGGGAGAATTGAAAAGGCTGAAGAGGTTCTGGCCAAACTAGTGGAAAATGGAGTTACTTCAAGCAAGATTTCATATAACATATTGGTGAATGCATATTGCCAAGAGGGTGACTTGAAGAAAGCTATACTGACAACTGAACAAATGGAAGAATGAGGGTTGGAGCCTAATCGAATCACTTTTAATACTCTGATTAGCAAGTTCTGTGAAACTGGGGAGGTGGACCAGGCAGAGACATGGGTTAGGAGAATGGTAGAGAAGGGTGTTTCCCCGACTGTGGAAACCTATAACTTATTGATTAATGGTTATGGCCAGAGGGGCCATTTTGTCAGGTGTTTTGAGTTTCTTGATGAAATGGACAAGGCAGGGATAAAGCCTAATGTCATCAGCCATGGTTCTCTAATAAATTGTCTTTGCAAAGATCGTAAACTTATTGATGCTGAGATTGTGCTTGCAGATATGATAGGTCGTGGGGTTTCTCCGAATGCAGAAAGATATAATATGCTCATTGAAGCTAGTTGCTCATTGAGTAAATTGAAAGATGCTTTCAGATTTTTTGATGAAATGATACAAAGTGGAATAGACGCAACTCTTGTGACTCACAATACTTTGATAAATGGACTCGGAAGAAATGGAAGAGTAAAGGAAGCTGAGGATTTGTTTCTCCAAATGGCAGGCAAGGGATGTAACCCGGATGTAATAACATACCATTCTCTGATCTCAGGATATGCCAAGTCAGTAAACACCCAGAAATGCCTTGAATGGTATGATAAGATGAAGATGCTAGGCATAAAACCTACAGTTGGGACTTTTCACCCTTTGATCTGTGCATGCAGGAAGGAAGGCGTAGTGAAAATGGAGAAAATGTTTCAAGAAATGTTACAAATGGATTTAGTCCCAGATCAATTTGTATATAATGAAATGATTTACAGTTATGCTGAAGATGGAAATGTTCCTAAGGCAATGTCTTTGCACCAGCAGATGGTTGATCAGGGAGTTGATTCCGACAAGGTGACTTACAACTGCTTGATTCTAGCATATCTTAGAGATAGAAGGGTTTCTGAAACGAAGCATCTTGTTGATGATATGAAGGCTAAAGGACTGGTTCCAAAAGTTGATACTTATAACATTCTGGTTAAGGGGCATTGTGACTTAAAAGATTTCAATGGTGCATACTTTTGGTATAGGGAAATGGTAGACGGGGGTTTGCTTTTAAATGCCAGTATGTGCTACCAGCTAATTTCCGGGCTAAGAGAGGAGGGAATGCTGCGAGAGGCTCAAATTGTATCCTCAGAATTGAGCAGTAGAGGACTGAATAACTAGAAAAATGCCAAGGTAAAATCCTTGCCCCATTGTTCAGTGCATATGATTGGAAAATAAGGACAGGTGCCTAATAACACAGGGCATGTGGTATATGTTTGTTCTACATTATCAAACATCACTTTTTGTTGATGTTACGTCTAAATGGGGGTTGTTAACCCTTTGGAGGGGAGACGAAAGTCAGATTCCCAGAGAAGACGAAGTTAATACAAGCTCAAAATGGTAGGTAAGGGCTATTCGCAGTCCTAATTGTTTGTTCAGAGTTCTCTGTGGATTTTAGTTATTGATAATTGAACGTTTAGAAAAGCTTGCGTGAAACTTCTTTGAACATATGAAAATGAATCGTGCCTCTTACGAGTTTTTCTTTAACTTATTTCAATAAACATTTTAGTGAAACTTATCGAAATAATTTTTTTCTTAATTTATTTTGATAAGTTTCATAATTAAATTCATATATATTTATATATAAGCTATCATGTGATACGAACTTATTGAATAAATAATTAACACATTTCCTAACAGTCTGTTTAAAGACGCAATACACATAAATTGTTGTCTGGTTGTACGAGTCAGATATATACACCCTCCTATAATTATTTGGGGATATTCCTGTTTAATTATAAAAACACACCCGAAGCTTGATATTGCTTTTCTTTTTAAAAAAGAAATGGCGTTTGTTAATTATATGCCCAAAACTTTATTCGAGTGTTTAGTAACATTTCATTGATGATATGAAGATTAGAGGGCTGGATCCAAAAGCTTATACGCACATATATTCATGCTAAGGCACATTCGAAGTTCACGATTTCAATGGAGCCTATTTTTTTTTAGTGCAGGAATATGTTTGAGGGAGGTTTTCATGAGTATCAACTTCAAAGAAATATCGTAGGTCTCCATCACCTGCATCTCCTAGCTGGATGTCATTGTTGATGGCTGTTTGTAAGGCTGAAATTCAACCTTTATTTGCCAAAAAGAAACAAACGGTATTAAATTTTCAGCGCATACACGAGGGATGGTGTCGCAATCTTGTCCGAATATGACAAAGATCAAAGGAAAATGCCAGAAGTTTCAGCATCAAAGAATAATTCCAGACTTATGTTTCACATATCCTGCCTCTTTTGCGTAGTGAAACGGCGTTCAATTTTGTTGTGGTGATTACTTCAGTAACTTTGTAAGGGTGATAGTCGAATTGCACAACAAATTTAGCATGAGGTTGGTAGACCTGCTGAAAAGCTTTCGAGTGTGCTTATTGCTGGAGGTTAGGGTGTCTTGTAAACATTAATACTAGCAGAGTGATTTGTGGGTAAATTGTATTGAATAATCTTTGATTTAAATAAATTATATGTATATCCAACAATCAAAGTATTCTAAGATTCTTTGAGAACCACAAATAGATCGTTTTTTGGTTATCCTCTTGTGCAAAATGGGACGGCACAAAACTTGGGTTCCGTTTTCACATTCATATTGTTTTTTTCCTCCATCCATTTTACATCGTTTCAAAGGAATACAAATTCCTTTTACTTGATATAATTATAAAACGTTAAGCTGATAATTAACCACGATTCATTATTTAACTTAATTGAAACTACCTAGGAATACACAAGTTAGAAGGTTTTTGAAAAGTGATCTACTTTACCAGAGAATGTTTTTATAGAAAAGGAACATTGTGATCTCGAGGATGAGGTTACTTTTTTTAAAATCAGGAGGAATCGTATCTTAGAAGTTACTTTTTGTTCAATCAACCAAGTGAAAAACATATTGATTAAAACACATCAGACAAGTCAAAGCATAACGATCATTAAAGGCGTCACTGCAGAGTAAATCCTACCTGTCCAACAGAAGAGGATCTAGGAAGTCCAAAATTGATAAACTTTACACAAGGTCCTGAAAATGCCAAACAAATGGCCACAAAAGCTCAACACCAGCACATGAGTTTCATTATTATAGGCACAGGTAACAGTAACAGCACTGAGGTCCAATTAATCCATCCACGTTATTATGAGAGGAAAGAAACCCTAACCGGATTGAAAAGAGTAGTAACTGGAGTGTGGAATAAACGAAAGAGGAAGAATAATTCAAAGAACATCAAGGATGTCCTGAGCGCCGCTGAAAGTGAAGGCACCCCCTTCCTCCAAATTGAAGAGCTTGACAACCCCATCCTCGGCCAAAAGCGCGTAACGCCTAGACCTAACGCCCAAACCAACGGGCTTGTCGCTGAGATCAAGTTCGACCCCAATGGCTTTGGTGAAGGTTCCGTTACCGTCAGATAACAGGAGGACTTCCTCGTTGACCTTGAGGTCCTCCTTCCATGCCTTCATGACGAAGGCGTCGTTGACCGAAATGCATGCGATTGTGTCGATCCCCTTCGCCCTCAGCTCCCCCGATTTCTCCACGAAGCCCGGCACGTGCTTCTGCGAGCACGTGGGGGTGAAAGCGCCGGGGACCGCGAACAGCACCGCCTTCTTCCCCTTCGTCAGTTCCGACACCGTCGTCGTCTGCACCTCGCCGGACGAGTCCAGGTAGGAGAAGGTGGCCTCCGGGAGCTTGTCGCCGACGGAGATGGTGGCGGTGATGGTGGAGGAGGAGAATCTGAGTGGCTTGGGGTGGCGGCGGGTGGGGAGTCGGAGAGAGGAGAGTTTGGAAGGCAGGGTTATGGGTGGGAAGAAAGAGGCAGTGGTGAGGGTGGAAGAGACGAGCCTGGACAATGTAATGGATGCGGCCATGGTGAGGTGAGTTACTGAACTGAATGAATGAATGGTTTGCGTTTGGCTAGGGTTGGGAGTGAAGAGTGAAGAGTGAAGAATGAAGAGTATGGGGAGGCCTCACGTGTTAGCCCAAAACTATGGGTGCTTCTTTTTGTGCCAAGTCGCACCCTAGTACTTGCTAGTAACACATTTTTTTGTATCACTACTTTAAAAAACAATAATCGCATCATAATTAACGAAATATGTGGGGGAAAATGATTAATTATCAAACAATGTGAGTACACCGCCACTTAATTAAAAATTACATTACATTGTAAATTTTAAACAATTACTAAAAAAATCTTAATATATATGACAAAATATTATGTCAGATTTGAATCTCGGACGGATAATTGAGTTTAATATTAAGAAGAAAACTTCATCATTTATAATAATTTTGTTCGGTTCAAACAATAATATTTTTCATAAAAAAATACTTGTATTCTCTACTAAAAAAACATAATATTATAAAATATTATTACATATATTCTAATTAAATTGATAAAATAAAATATTAATTAATATTCTAAGAGTATTTATAATTATATATTTAAAATAAATAAAAGTTTTGTTTTCACGTATTATTAATATAGAGAAGTTTATGCTATTAACTAATTAGAAATTATCTTATTTTTAACTTAAATTAATCAAATCTAGTATCATTTTAAACAATTTATGGTGTTAAATATAAAGTAAGTAGAATATCTTAAATTATAATTTGTATAATATAAATTTAAAAAATGATGTGGACCAAATTTTTTTATAAAAAAAAGGCTTAATTATATATTTTACTCTCAACTTTTTAATTTTTGGTAAATTTTATCTTCAACAAATTAATTTGATTTATTTTATCCCTAACTTTTAAAAAACTTAAAAATTTCACCTTTCTTGAATTTACTCCTAACATAATTACATTTTTTCCCACAATTTTTTATTATTTTGACAAATTTTGCATCTAACTTTTTTTATTTTTTAGTGAATTTTATTCTTAATTTTTTTTGACAAATTTTATCCTAACTTTTGTACTTATTAATAAAGAAATAATAAATGATAAAATTTGTAAAATTCTTAAAAAATTAGACGTAAAATGTGTAAAGTTAATTTGTTGGATGTAAAATTTAATAAGAAAAAATAGAAATACAAATGCAATTAAACCTTAAAAAAAAAAAAAAGATTTTGGTTAGGTGACAAAAGGATTAGGTGGAAAGTAGCGGTAGACAATTTTCATCATTGTTTAAGCCGTGCTAGCGTGGAGGATCCAAGGCCCAAGGGGGGCAATGAATTGGGACATCCGTCTCCTTTTGTTTCTTTTGAATTTTAATCAATGATATTTCATATTTGTATATGCGGCGGTTGTGTTTGGTATTTTAAAACTTATTATTTTGATACCCTTTTCTCGGCCGGTACTTTTGTATTTTGACATGAGGATATCATTAACTTTAGGAATTTTCTTCATGCACCAAGCGTTTTTTTTAATATATCATTTATTTTTTCTTTAATTCCCATATTGTCTTTATGTATAGTTTATACGAATTGATAATTTGTATGAGACTTACAGATTGATCATATGGATTGAATTTATATATGTACAAAAAAATATTATTATATCAAAATTAATTATGTAAACTTATATGGGTATTAAATATATATTGTAAATTTTAGTTTTATATATAACGATATTAATTATTTTTTAATATAATTAGTCTATTAATTCAGTTTATTAGAGTGTCATACTAATAACACAAAGATCATAATTTGGAGATCTATATGGACTATTAATTTTAAATTATTTCGTAAAATATATTTTTAATATAATATTGGCAATACGGATTTGTATGATCAATCTGTAATCCGTACATCTTATATGGATTATCGTATGAACTATATGTAAAGGTATTTTTTATTTTTCTCTTACTGTTGGGTGTATGAGAAAATATGCTGGGTGCAAAGAAGAAAATCTCTAAACGTTAACTATTTGTGGTCCTAGAACCAATGGGCCATGGGCTATAGCCGTAGCCTTGTCAGCTTTACTACATGCCTGCATGGAAAAGATGAAGCTGGGCTAATCTACATGTCTCTATTCATTGTTTTTCATGTGAACTGAGAACTTGAAGAAAAAAACAAGGAAAAATAAAAGAATGTTTTTGTTTCTACAATTTTTTATTAAAGTTGATTTTAATCCTTATATTTAGTGCAGAATTTGCATTAAGAGGGGCCAAGACCAAATCTTTTTTTTTTCACGGGCGCCATAATATACTTTATATAAGAATCTTAAAGGATTTGAAGGTGACATTGGCATGCATAGGTTTTTCACTCCTTGAATTCTGTTTATATTTTAAAATTGACAAATTTAATCCTTTGATTTTTAAAAGTATTTGACTTTAGCTCCTCTTTCAACTTTACAGCCATAAAAAATTGTCACTAAATATTAAGTTTACATATTTTAAAAAGTTATAGGACTAAATTTATTAATTTAAAATACAGAGACCAAAAAATAATTTTAAATATTTTATTTTCATTAACAAATGTTCAACTTTTTGATATTTTAAACTATTAAACGTGTTTTGTTTTTGTTTAATCTTTAAGCAATATTAAAAAATAATAATGTTTATAATAAAAAAAAATATAACATTAATAAAAGATAAATTACTCACATTTAAATAAGAGAAAAACCTAATAAAGGAGAAAAAGAAATTTCATTTAATTAACTCGATCTGAAATTCCCAAAATGACATAGTATTTGCCAACATTGAATCCCATGAAATTATCCTCACTGTATTCTGGTATGATAGGTGCCATTGTATTCACCGGTAATACTTGGAAGGTATCATTAAAAGGCCAATTTATTGGAGAAGTATGGTAGACATTATTAAAAGGCTTCATTTTTTTCTTATTTTAGTTGTATAATAATAAATTTTATTTTGCTCATAAAATAATATTTTTATTATTACTGCAAAAAAAGAAAGGCATTGCGTAAAAAAAAAAAAGCTTAAAAGAAAGAGAAAGGAGATTAAATCGAAAATGAGAGAGCTTGTGACCGGGAGAAAGGGGGATCAGTCACCACATACAATTAAAGAGTAATAATGTTTTAAAAATGAAAATCAAAGGAGCCTATTATCATTATATATTATCATAGATACTATTTATATTTTTTGAAAAATAATGAAAACATGTATTCCAACAACATTATATTTTTTCGTAAAAAAAATTATCAAAAAAGTCAAGGAAGAAAAAAGGAACTTTTGAAGTAGCATTATAATATCCCTTCATATTTTTTCAATTGCAAGATGGCACTAAAGCTTAACTGTTCATATTTTTAAAAATTTCATCTTACTTCAACACAAAATTCAAACTTAATTAATACCTCTTTTAAGAGTCTAAATTTAACTATTTAAGTTGTCTTGTGTGAGGTAAGAGATAAGAGTTTTTTTAATATTAAATTTAATTATTTAATTAAATTATATGTTTCGGAAAAATGGTTAAATGCTATCGAACAAAAACAATTAAAAATCAATTTTACATATAAGATATAAGAGAACTATTGACAACATTAAACTATAAAACAAATACAATATAAAAAATATTATTCTATTAATATAAGCCATAATTTATTAAAATAATAATATAAATTTTCATGGCACACCTTGAAAACCATGAAAATGGTATAAAAATATTAAACTCAACTTTGTTTCATTAAGTCTAAACTTAAATAGATAGAAATATCATAATCCACATTTTGTGTTAGACATTTCTAAAAATTTATTTGTAAATCACAATAAATATTTTTTGTACGCATTGTCTTCATCTTCAGTTATCAAAATCTCCAATCTCTTTCTAAATGTAACTCTTGATATAATAATATATAACTGGTCATGAGAAAAAATTGATTGTGAGATAAATATTTCAACATGCTTCACGGATTGACCTTGACTTTTGTCAATAATCATTATAGATGAAACAGATAAAAGGAAACTATTTTTAAAAAAAAAATTGAAAGGAATTCTAAGATTTGAATGAGTTAATGGCAGTGTAGGTATGTGAATTTTCATACCCACTTTACTTCCATCCAGATATGACTTTTCCTTCAAGAACATATTTGTCCATTTTTGTAATGATGAGTTTAGTCTCATTAGACAATCAAAATTAGGTATACCCGAAGTAGTAATTGTATTAAAAATTAAAGGATGTAAACATCACCAATTTAGTAAAAAATTATATATTAATAATATTTTATGATTCACTCTAGTTTAGTTCATAGTATAATTGATGATCTAAAATGACCAATCAACATCGTTTCTTAAAATGTTTATATGGAGAAGATTGAAATATGAATATTCTTGATATTTGTATGGATACTTGATGGTTTGTTCTACATATAAAAGAGTCTTAAATGATATTTTTGTGTGTTTTACATATAATTATATACTTAGTAATTGAGTTTTATTTTATGGATTTTTTTTAAGTATTCACAAAAATTAAAAAACATGAAAATTATTTTTAATAATATATAAAGGAATTGGATCATTGTAGGGATTGGGAGTTGGGATACACAACCATTATATTTGAGAGTCATTGCTTGGATTTGGTTCAAAGCCAGATACTTTAGTTCATGTGCTACCCTTAGAAGTTAGAAGTCAATGACTTAGTAGTGGGAGAATATTGTTATATTCATTAGTGCAGCAGCAATTTGATAAATTTAAATTCAATATCTTTAAAAATTACATAAATTTGTAGATATAAATTGACAATAAATTAACTTGAAATGTAAAAGTAGTTCTAAACATATCTTATAATATCTAACAAAATACATATTAATAACTTACCCCAACTTCTTACCATGTTCATTTGCAAAATATATACCGTCATCATCACTTTCGGATTGAGAGTTAGAATCCATTATGGACATCGGATACGAAATTTCAATATCTTGTTGGTCATAAAGTCTCATTTCAAAATTGTTGTGTTCAACATAATCGACATGAATTTCATGTTTTCTATTAAACTTGTAAAATCCATAAAAAATTTCAAAAAACTCAAAAAAAGTGAGCCTTGATATTAGATGTTTTTGTGACTTCAACTTGTATCAATTTTTTTCAACATACTTCAATTTTGTGTTGCTAACTTCAATTTTTTAACAAAAAATACGAGAAAAATCTACCCAAATATAAAATTTCCTACAAAAAAAATTAATGAAAGAAATTGAATAAACCTATTTGAAAGAACAAAAAAAATATAGCATAAAAAAGAAATCAATATACCTCTCCATGAACCAAACCCAATCTAAGTATTTTTTAAAAATCTTCCATAAAATTATTTATAGGCGGTGAAACTTACAAAAATCCAAATGCATAATTTCATGTAATTCCGTATCAAATATTCTTATATGAAAATTATTTTCTCTTATGTAATGAAACATCACAGCATGATCCTCTATCAAGTAATAAAAAGTTGCAAAAATGTTGCCAACTTTATTGATACAAATTGATTGTCTTGAACATCAAATTAAATTTCATGTTCATTGTATTTTCATAGGGATCATTTAAATTAACAACTCCAGCTTCTAAGTCGACTTCATAACAATTCAAGAAATTGGTAGAAAACATTGCACGAAATTTGAGAACAAATTAATTAAAATATGTAGAAGAATATAAATCATGATGAAAAAAATCACATTTAAATATAAAATCAACATACATTTTAAATAAAAAAATGTGTAGAAGAATATAAATTAAAAAAACAAAAAATTACATATAAATAAAAAATCAACAGAAATTCAGAATGAAAAAAAAAAACAATAAGAAATTTAATAGTAACATATTTAACCCAGTTTGGGTTAAATTTAACAGTAAAACTCTTAAACCAATCATGAATTTCACAAGTTGGATGATATCCATCTTACTATTTTTTTAAAGGGGAAAAAATCAATATTGTAGTTTGTGTCACTACTTTAACGGTAAAATCCTGTTTTTTTTTCTTCAAACGCACTCCAATGTTCAACCACACAAACCTCTTAAACTTTAATATTTTCTCTTAATGCTACCTCTTCATCCTTAATGTAGGGATGCTCATGCAATGCTAGCTCCTCAAGTTTTTGTTTTTTTTTTATCCTCCCTTAATGACAAATTTGAAACAAAGGTAAAACCTTTAATGATAATTGACGTGAGGATATGAACGATTGTATTCTTTTAATAATAATATACTAATTTATTAACCTTTAATATATTATCAATTTATAATTATAAATATAACTTTAATGACAATAAAAATAAAGATGTAAAGAAATGAGAATTGGTATTCACATAATATGCAAACGAAAGAAGATTTATATATAATATAGATATAAATTATAGTTAAACCAACAATGTATTCATTCTTATAGTCTTATTTTTTTTATACAATAATTATATTAAAATTTGAACTCATCATCTCATATATATTAGGAATACTCTAATTTTTCACCACTAAATCGATATTAATAGTGTTTTTTTACAGTATAGTTTTATCCGATGGGGCGATAAGAAAATGTTGAATTCTGTACTATAATCCTTTCTGGAAAATTAACAATGCAAACCTATTTTCTATACTAAAAAAATGTCATATAAATTAAAAACATCATTATCAGTTGACAACTACTCAACTAGTAACGATGAAAACAAATGGCATGCGTAATGACGGAGAAACGCACGCTGCAACAATGTACGTCAGAAGGGATCACACTGGGTATAACTACCTACTCTCATTGATTAAATTATAATTATAATTAGTATATAAATTACTATATATAGGCGTCGTTCAACTTGACGGTTTGTTCTAGCAGTGATTCTTTTATTGTATTTTTCATCACAAGTACCATCGACTTATTGTTTTTTTTAAGCTGACTTATTGCTGATATCTAATATTGCAGTCGATTTTTTTTTTTTCGTTCACATTGGTTCATAGTAGTCGTAAAAATAATTCAATTTATATATAATTTGGGACATTATAAAATGTTTAATATATGAACTAGTACCAAGTGCAATTTTAAATAAGGAGTTGTTACTAACACCGAGAATCGGGCTAATATACTTTCTTTTGGTAGTGAGACGTGACACATATTGCAACAAGTCTTGAATGAGCGTCTCGGGTGGGCATTTTTCACTTCAACACCATCACAGGCTCAGCCACATATAATAAAGTTATGTCTATTTTTTCAGTTGAGAGACTCTCAACGCCCGTTTATAAAATAAAACTAAAACAAATATTGTTTACTTTTTAATTAGGTTTAACTGTAAAGTGAATTTTACTTCAATTTTGTTTTGAATCTCAGTTTGAAATAGAAATAAATAAAAGGAGGAACACTTTTGATATTCAGTTTACAAGTTCATTAAAATTTAAGTTTGAAACTCTAGTTCATCTTACAGAATATATATAATTTGTCAAAAGGAAACTTCCAACTTAATTAGTTAAACATGTATGTGAGTTGTGTGAGTTGTGAGTTATTGTAAATTCTTAATACTGTTTTTGTTTTTTATTTTTATGGAATATATATATATATATATATATATATATATATATATATATATATATTCCTCAATAAATCCTTTTCGTTTTCTGATTTTCTTAGTAATTTTAATTAATTATTTTTTAATCTGATTGATAGTAATTAATGGCAATAATCATGAAAACCAAATAAACACAAATTTATTTGTACAGATTAATATTAAACTAGAATAGTTTTTTTTGGTACAACTATCTTTTTTTGGTATGGATTAAACTAGAGTGAGTAATTTCATGTAATCTTTTTATTATATGATAAAACCATACATATAAAAAAATTACACATATGATTCTATTAATAAATGTTAAATAAATAAAAATGATTAAGTTTGTGAAATTCTACTCACATCCCTTCACACTTACATGGACGTGACTAAAGTCTATGCTACTTTATATATTAATATATTATTTTATTATGATTTTTAAGTATAATATAATTAATACTAAAAATATTTATTATTTGAATTTTAATTATTTAAAAAATATTATATACAATATACAATTTAAAATACTAATTTATACATATAAATATCCCCCCCTTAACCCTCAGAACTCAAACACATATATTGTCTGCAAAGGCCCACTTCTCTTGCTCACCAAGCAAACTGAAGACGAAGACAAAATGTAAAACATCTCATGACCAAACCAGCAAAATCGCCACTTCGAATAACTATATTTCTCAGCACTCCTTTAGTTAGTTTCAAGAAAATATTATTAAGCCATCAACATACGGAACACATTTTAAATACCAAGGTTTTTTAATTTAATGCATATTAGCATTTTGTTTTATTTTTATCTGGTCAGAAAATTAGTATCCCTACAATGTAAAATATTAAAATTTTGTTGACATAAAACTGAGCTGATATTTTTAAAAAAAGTTTATTTAATGTAAAATTTGATATTAATGTATCAAAGCTTGATCGAATAGTCCCTTCTGTGCGAGATGTTGTTAGTTGTGATACTCGCTCTGCTTGCGAGTTTGAATAGAACAGTGTAAATGTGGTCCATGCATGCATCCATCCATCAAATCAGTCACCTAACATATTCACTTTGTATGTACTTGCCAATGCTAACTTTCTCTTGCGCATCAAGCAAATTGAAGAGCAAACAAAAAAGTAAACTATCCCATGACCAGAACAGCGAAATCAACAGTTTAGATATAAACATATTTTTCAACACTCAGTGGATTAATTTCATCATAATCAGGCGTGAAAGCATCCGAATGGAAAAAATACTTGTCACATGAGAGCATTTTTGATGCTCATTAAAGTCGTTTAATTGGTACATAAAAGTGTGAGTCATTGATATATTAATTTTTAAAGAATAAAAAATTCATATTTAATTCTTAAATGTAAAATAATACCACAAATTGACTTGAATGGCTTCTGTACGAGATGTTTGTACTCCTGCATAGTGCGGACTTGTTTGAATAAAACTTTGCAGTCTGCACAATTAAAACGTGGTGCATGCATCCACGACCACGAAATTATTTACCCTACAATGTGTACGAGCTGTAGTTGTATGTACTTGTTGGCTGCTGCGAATGCTAACTTTCTCTTGGGCATCAAGCAAATTGAAGAGCAAACCAAAAAAATTAAATATCTCATTACCAGAACGGCAAAATCACCAGTTTAGATATATAATGACTATATTTTTCAGCACTCATTATTGGATTAATTTCAAGAAAATAATGAATCTATCTGGATACCAAACATCAATTTTTCATCACAATCATAGCGTAAAAGCACCCGAATGGAAAAATAGTTATCACATTAAACGAAATACTTTGAAAAGGAAATTAACTTTTTTAAAAATATATATTTTTTCTTGTAGAAAGAAGAAAACAAGAGGAAAAAAAACTAAACAAAAAACCAAAATATACTATTTATGAACATATGTCAAGAGGAGTAATTTTTTTTCCTTTTTCTCTCTCTAGTAATTAGGCATTCCATAATTGAACATTTTTAACCTACAAATAATTAAGCCATCAATCAAACAAGCTAAATATATATTTAATTTTTTTTTGTATTCAAAATAATTTATCCTTATTTTTAGTCAGAAACGAAAGAGTTTTTGAAATCATTAAGAATATAATCAAAATTAAATGGATATTAAGCACTATTTTCTCACTAATTACCTTTTCCAAATCAATAAACTAAGTAATAAATTAACAGCGTTATTTGAATGAAAATATTAAAAAAAATTACACTATTAATTAATTAATTAAAATAAAAATAAATTGTTGACTTTATTATTTTAAAAATTATACTAAACATGATTTTTTTCCCACAAGTATTTTGTTTTGGAGATATTCATATGTTGAGAATAAATCAAACTAACTCCATGATAGTTTGAGATAAACAATTAATTTATTGAACTTGATTCCCAAACAAAATGAGCTTTGAGTTAAATAAATTTATTATGAGATTAAATTAAAAATTAAACTTGTTAAATAAATGAGTTGACATATAATAAGACTCAACTAGTATATAAGTTAAATTGACATACACGCACATGTAATGAACAAGGAACAACATAATTAATAGTTGATTGAATTTCATAAGCATTATGTTAGGAGTTTGATTCATGATCTTATGTATTAAAAAAACAAAATCAAATAATATATACACATCAGAGGATTAGTTTTAAGTTGAACAAGTTAAATCAAATTATTTGTGAACTAAAATTAACTTCGAGCTAAAAAAGAAAAAGAAAATTCATATCAAAATTATTTGTGAACTAAAATTAACTTCGAGCTAAAAAAGAAAATGAAAGTTCATATCAAATTTGAGTTGAACCTTGAGTGAAGTTAGATTCACTTCTAATCATTATTAATTAGTAATGATATCGATAATAATGGTGGCACGACATTAAAGGTGACGATGACAATGATAATAACAATATCAATGATGATGATAGTGAAAGTGCTAATAATATTAGTGGTGATTATGATAATATTGATGATAATAATATCAACAATAATAATGTCAAGATGATTATGGTATTAATATCAATGTCAATTCTGACAACAACTCCTTATCAAATGTAAGGAGAATGTGTTTCTTTCAAATTAAATATTTAAACTTTTTTAATTTTAAAAATAAACATAAAAGTGTTTTAAAATCAAGTTAAAAAAGTTGAGTTTCATGTCAAATTTATTTTATTTTAAAAGTGTTTGATTTTTTTGGTTTAATTATCCATTTAATTTCTATAGTTTTTAAACTTATTTTTTTAAATCCTCAAAGTTAATAAGTGGACTTCTAGTTCATCAAATTTAATAAGTGAATTTTTTAGTTTCTAAAATTTATATTGTAATTTTCAAAAAGTTCCTGCAGTTAATTTTTTTTAATTTTGTTAGTTAAAAAATTTTAATGATAAAAACCTCTTAAAAATTAAAATGTAAATTTTTTTAAAAAAATCTGCATATTAACTATAAAGACTAAGAGAAATAAATTAAAAAAAGACTAAACAAATAATTAAGTTTTTTTTTTAATAGAGTATCATGTGACTTTGAAAGCGAGAAATCACATGATGTTTAAGTTTCCTAAACCTAAAAGTGAGCGACGCTTAGTCGGGCCTATAAATAATCCCAGACACTTGTCCTGCCTCCCAAGACTCACCACATCTTCTTCCCAACCACTACTACTCACTCACTGCAGATCTCAATTGCATCGCTGTCCATGGCTACCATCGTTAGCATCAAGGCCCGCCAGATCTTCGACAGTCGTGGCAATCCAACTGTCGAGGTTCGATTCTTCCTCTTCCTCTTTCATTTCCATACTTCTCCACTTTATTATTCACTTTCCTCATCACTTTTCTGTTAGTATTACTCGTTTTTTTATTCACTCATTTTTTGATAGCTTCTATTCCATAGAGTTTTTTCTTTCCTATTTTTTTCAAGGATGAATTTAAATTTGATGAGGTCTAGTGTTGGTTTATTTTTTGAAACTTATCATGGATGATTGCTATAATAGGTGGATTTGACTTGCTCCGATGGTACTTTTGCCAGAGCTGCTGTTCCAAGTGGTGCATCCACTGGTATACTCACTCACTCATTTCTCTCTATTCCGATTTTGCCACCGCGTTTTGTAGATTCCGAAATTGCTTTCGTGCGTATAAATTGTCATTTAAGAAAGTACAAACGTTATTTTTAGTAGTGTTTTTTTTTTATAAGCCAATCTCTTGTTCGTTTGGCACAACGCACGTAGGATTAGTTTGGACTTTGGATGGATATGTTTTCTCAAATAATATTTTGGATAAGTTTCTAAGATAGCTTCTATGTTTAAAATTTTCCAAGAAATTTAGATAGTTTCTCACATATAGTTCCCACTGCCCATGTATTGACGGTAGCCTGCTTGCTCGATTTTAATTGTATTGATGTTTTTTTAATTTAAAGGGATTTATGAGGCCCTTGAATTGAGAGATGGAGGATCTGACTACCTTGGAAAGGGTGTATCAAAGGTAAGTCTCGTGTTATTATACTAAATAGTGTGGAAGGTCGTCACGTTAGATTGTTCTAATCGTTTATTTTTACCTGGTATTTTCTTTTGCATGCAGGCTGTTGACAATGTGAACACCGTCATTGGCCCTGCTTTGATTGGCAAGGTTGGTTCAGTTTTCGCTTATGTTAGAACTTGCTCATTATGTGGTTAACATTATAGTTCGGTTTATATAAACCTGTAATATGTAATGTAACTTTAGGTCTTTTACTTAAAGATTATTTGGCATGATCTAATTTTTGTGTTACGCATGTGATGATGATCAGGACCCAACTGAGCAGACTGCTATTGACAACTTAATGGTTCAACAGCTTGATGGAACTGTTAACGAATGGGGTTGGTGCAAGCAAAAGGTGCATAGCTGATTATATTTTGAAAATTGCATTTTTAATGTGATCCATATAATTCTAATGCTACTTTTGTTGTTTTAGCTAGGAGCAAATGCCATATTGGCAGTGTCTCTTGCAGTCTGCAAAGCTGGTGCTAGCGTCCTGAAAATTCCTCTTTACAAGGTATTTACCCACGAGCTGCGGTACTTAATCATCTGAAATGAAACTTGTTCATTGAATCCATTATGTGTAATTGAAGCTGTCCTGAAAATTTATATAAATATGCGATGATGAAAAAAATGAAATATTTGTTGCTTGATGGCTTGCTTATAGTCATCTAAATTTTATGAAATTTGGTATTCAAGATCAACATAATAACTAGGTGTTATCTTACAGTCATATTGAGGTTTTCTGTTGTTTTCATATATATGACTTCACTATGGCCATTTCACTCCTTTGGTGCAGCATATTGCTAATATCGCGGGTAACAAAAAGTTGGTTTTGCCTGTTCCTGCTTTCAATGTCATTAATGGTGGATCACATGCTGGAAACAAACTTGCTATGCAGGCATGCTTTCTAAGACCTTTCTTCTGTCTCTCTGTGTGTGTAAGAGAGAGAGAGAGATAAAGCAAGACGAGTTTCATATATTTGTGAAATGTTATGTATATGCAGGAGTTTATGGTTCTTCCTGTGGGAGCTTCCTCGTTCAAGGAAGCCATGAAGATGGGTGTAGAAGTGTATCACAATTTGAAGGTCAGTTTGCTTGTTACATTCATTTACTTCTTCCCAAATGTATTTTTAAATCTTGCCAAACTAGGATAACGCCAATGGATAGTACGCCGTTTCATTATTGGTTTCTAAGCTTTGGTTTTCCCCCATTATTGAGTGCTTTTACTAGAAAGTTAGCTTATAAAGTTATCACAGCCTGTTAGGCCTGGTGTTTATCTGTGAATGCTTCCATTCCTTGATGGTTTGTCAACTTGATTGTAGAGCTGTATGACTGTGATACAGTTAATGATGGGTTTTGCCATTTTGATTTCAGTCTGTGATTAAGAAGAAATATGGTCAAGATGCAATAAATGTTGGTGACGAAGGTGGCTTTGCCCCTAACATCCAGGTCAATATTTTAACTCATTTCTTTTTATGCATGGAACTCTGGTACCTGCTCATCTTTTTGGCCAGTAACTGATAAGCTCTTTTGAGTGTTCAGGAAAACAAGGAAGGCTTGGAATTGCTGAAAACTGCCATCGCCAAAGCTGGTTACACAGGCAAAGTTAGTATTTTCCCCTCATCAAAAATTTGTTTATGGTGCTTTGGCATTTCAGGTGTCTTCATTTACAGGACTTTGACAATTGCTATTATGTTCTTAGGTTGTCATTGGAATGGATGTTGCAGCTTCTGAATTCTACAAGGAAGACAAAACATACGATTTGAACTTCAAGGAAGATGTAAGCTCTTTTAGCTTATTTCTGCTACTGTTAGTCTAATTGGAAAGTGATAAGAAACAGATATCTATTTACAGGCAAATGAGAAAAATCCCCAATTGGAGGAACATGTATAGCAAAGAGGATCTCACACTCATTAGAAACAACATTAAATGAAAACAGTATAGTCAGTAAACACTAAAAAAATAGCAAAGGAAAAAGTAGAAATAGAGCAGACTGCAAGGGTCTTCCAATAATCCAATCTCTACTCTTCCTTCTCTTCATATTTATTCTCACTTACCCCAACTGAATTTATCTTCTCACTCATTTGCAGCTGATCATTATTTTGAATATTCATTATACATAACGGATTACTGTAGAAGAGATCTTGTATTAAGTAATACTGATACAATTGTTACATAATTAGATTTAGATTAGATTGTTTATGTCTTGGCCTTTTCTGTTTGACCTGCAGAACAATGATGGCTCCCAGAGGATCTCTGGAGATGCTTTGAAAGATCTGTACAAGTCATTTGTGTCAGAGTACCCAATTGTTTCAATTGAGGATCCATTTGACCAGGATGACTGGGAGCACTATGCTAAGCTAACTGCTGAGGTTGGAGCCAATGTACAAATTGTTGGTGATGATCTCTTGGTTACCAACCCCAAGGTTTGCATATTGATCAAACAAAATTTCCCCCTCCATCAAAAAATGTTTTTATTCTGTTGGAGAGCCCAGAGGGATTGTCGTTTGACTTTTTGCATTGTGTCCACAGAGGGTTCAGAAGGCAATTGATACTAAAGCATGCAATGCTCTTCTCCTCAAGGTACTCTTATTCCACTCATGTAAATCTTTTAGGGAAAAGTTGTTGGAGCTATGTTGATGTGCATATACACCATAACTTGACACAAACCTTAATTGAACAGGTCAACCAAATTGGTTCTGTGACTGAGAGTATTGAAGCTGTCAGGATGTCCAAAAAAGCTGGATGGGGTGTCATGGCCAGTCACAGAAGGTTTGGAACTGTCTTTAAACGCAGATGACAGCAGTGAAAAATACAAATCCTACAGCTGTAAGATCTTTAACAAGGCAACCACATTCTATGTACTAACATTCTTATATTTTGGTTGCAGTGGAGAGACTGAGGATACCTTCATTGCTGACCTTTCTGTTGGTTTGGCTACGGTATTGCCTTGTTGCATTCAACTTTTGGGTTATTACCACTCCGATGACCAAGTTCAACATATTAATGCTTCCTTTTTCTTGAACAGGGTCAAATTAAGACTGGAGCTCCATGCAGGTCTGAGCGTCTTGCTAAATATAACCAGGTTGGTGTTGTTCATTCATTACACTAGTTTTAGTTTTCATTAAGCCTTTTTCTAAATGTTTTGAGCGCTCTTGGCAGCTCTTGAGAATTGAGGAGGAGCTTGGTGCTGAAGCAGTGTACGCCGGAGCTAACTTCCGTACCCCCGTTGAACCCTACTAAAGTTTTCAAGTGGAAAAAACCTGGAGATCCACACGAGTTTGAGCATTGAGATTTGGATGCGCGGTTTTTGGTGTGATATATAAGTTGATAGTTGGAACATTAGTCTTGGTATGATAAAGACCTTGCCAATAATTTGAGTTCTGATTCACAGAGCTAGGACAGTTATGTCTTAAGACTTTGAAAGGTGTTTAATGATATTTAGCTTTAATACTTGAAGCCTACTTACAGTTTATTTCCAATTTTATGGGCTATCCCCAAATATTTCTTACTCGTTGCTAAGTTATTTTTATTCCTTGATCCGTGATATCCCCAATGCTACGATTTTCAGACAGATGCGACCAATTTTATTTTGTCTCGAGAGTTGGTTTTGATAGGCACAAATTATATTTTATCTTCATCCATGTCAAGCCGAAGGTTGTTGACACACTTGCATTGTCATTCTTATTGGTCTGAAATAAAACCTTGGATGTTATAGTAAAGTAAATTGGCAGTGCATCACTTTTCCATGGTTTCCCAGATTCTGTTTCCAAATCTTTGTGGTCCATTGGAGATGTGCTCTGGGGGGTTACTTAAAAAGTGATACCAGGAGGATGATGTGGTCTTGAGCACCGGATAGTTGACAACTTTAAGACAGTGGAAAGGTTTCACTGAAAATTCCATTGGCGTTGACCATTTCCAGGCCTAATAAAATCGTTCGCTCGAGCCCAGTAAAAACCCTTTGTACTTATGCCTATTCGTGCCATTAACCATTAATGGGAACATTGAAGGAACATGCATGGGAGCTACAAGGGGCAAGTGAATATCCCGTCAACCTCTCACTTCTCATTGCCATACAGATAAGAAATCCCCTCTTTCTGCTACACTATCTTCTCCTTAATATGCTGGATTATACTCACGGTAGTTATAGTGTTTGTAGATGAGATGAAACCGTCCATCCGACATGTAGCAGACAACAGCAGCCTATCAGACTAGTTTGTTTCAGTTCACCACAAACAACAGTAACTTTATTTTTTGATGAAATGAAAAATCATACTAAAAAATTAATCTCTAATAATTAAAGATATTTTATTGGTTTAAGTGGTAGAGAATTTGATTTTTCTTAAATATGTTAAATTGTGTTTTGTGGTATCACATAATCAACGAAAAGTGAATTTAGGAATATCTGGTTCTTATAACATTACTAGGCATTGTTTATTTTCCGGAATATAAAATATTTACTTTTGTTTTACTTATTATTCTTAATATTTGTTTCAGGAATATAACTGATTTTTACTTCATTCTTCTACATCTTTTTTACTTATATTTTTAAATTAAATAACTTTTTTTCTTAAATTACTAAGTGCCAACCAAAAGGTTAAGAATAATAAGTAAAACACGATCCGTGAGAATATAATATTACATTTTGAAACAAACGTCTTTTTTTAAGAGTGAAAAGTGAAACAAACGTTTTCTTAGAACAAAGTATTATGAATGGAAAAAAAGGTGTTAGAAAAGCCTTTTTAAATGAGTTTACCCAATTCGACTTAAATTAGTCTAAATTTAACGTGACTTCCAAATATAAGATAAAAAATAATGAAAAAATGTTAAAGACACACATTAAGAAATCAAAATATTTTTGTATAGAAAATATAACACTATACACCTAATGTTATCAACATATTCCACTATAATTTATAATAAAAAAATATTTGTTATTTTCTTCATTTTTTTGGACAAATATATTTAAATTACTTATTTAATAAGGAAAAAATTTATTTAGGAGATTGCACATGTGGTAATCACATGTTTGAACTGCCATTCATTTTCTTAAAATAAAATAAATATAAGTATATTATTTTTTGAATTTGAAGGTTTTTCTTTTTTAAGAGGAGACATCTTTCTCTGATTTTAAATCTTAATTCATAAAAAAATATTATAAGAAGTTCACATTTTGAATCTTCTTCTTAAATAATGAGAAACTTAAGATGTGTTTGATTAAGAAGATAAAAATGAATTATTTATTTTGAATTAAATTAAAATGCAAAAAATGTGAGACTCGCATAATTTTTTATTCATTTATTTTCTTCTTTTTTTTTTCTCTTAAACACACTCTTGATTAATGTAGTCTTTGGATATAACAAAAACTACCTATATCCTCGTAGCAAATAAGTAGACAACAATACATGGATATTTTTCTAAATTTTAAACATTTTCTATTAAAAATATGTTCCATAATTTAGAATATTATTTACGTGTCATTAATTTAAATTGAATTGAACTAAATTTATACACGTAACACATAAATCAGCCGATAAAAATAATTTTAACTTAGCTACAAATTTCGATTTTTTTTAAAGAGAAACTACATTAAAAACTCAAAACAAATTACTAGTTAATTATAAATTAATTAACTAAATGCAAAAAACAAAAAAAAAAAAGAAAAAACAAAAAAGAGCAGGAGTGTACTGGTTAATGAGTATATAAAAGGATAAGCATCGCGGAGTGCACGAGGAAAAGGAAAGGAAAGGGAAGCCAAAGCGAAACCCTAACCCTAACGGAGAGATGGCGGAGCACTTGGCATCGATATTCGGGACGGAGAAGGACAGGGTGAACTGTCCGTTCTACTTCAAGATCGGCGCGTGCAGGCACGGCGACCGGTGCTCCCGGCTTCACACGAAGCCCACAATTAGCCCAACGTTGGTTCTGTCGAACATGTACCAGAGGCCCGACATGAACATGAACATCATCACCAACCCCGATCAGCCCCAGCCCCAATCTCTCGACCCCGATAAGGTCCAGGATCACTTCGACGACTTCTACGAAGATCTCTTTGAGGAGCTTAGCAAGTACGGCCCCATTCAGAGCTTGAATATTTGCGACAACCTCGCCGATCATATGGTCTCTCTCTCCGCTTCCTTCACGCAATTTTAATTTTTCTTAAATTTAATTGTTTTAATTGTTTATTTTGCTTCTTTCGTTGTTTGCGCAGGTTGGAAATGTGTACGTTCAGTTTAGGGAGGAAGACCATGCAGCCAACGCCCTCATGAATCTGACTGGGAGGTTTTATTCAGGTCCTTCATTTGCCCTTTCACTCCCTTGCTTAGGGTTTTTAACTATTTCGTTTTGTGTGCCTTGATTCCTTGACTACGTGTTGTCATTATTTGTGATTTTGATTCTGTTTGTGTGTTGTGAGTTGTTGTTTGTTGCAACTGTAAAAGTATCGCAGGGGGAGAGCTATGTGTAATAACTGATGAAGATCCCACATAGACTTGTGATATGCCCAAAATTTGCAATCCTCACTTCATGAGTTAGCATTTGGGGTTAAGTTGGGTTCAAACTCAAATTTTAAGATGGTATTAAACCTTGTACAAGTCGTTGTTGTTGGACATGTTGGCCTAGTTGTTATCAGGCTGTTGTTGACCTTCAGTCCTAGAAACTTTAGTGTGTAGGATTGGGTTAGCCGTTATGTTCAAGATGTCCTGTACTCGGCATAAGGTCTGTGTGTTGGATATCTTACATGGATTAGTGATATGGCCAAAATCTTATCTCATGACTTAGTTGGCTAGCTTTTGGGTTTGAGTTAAACTCAAATCCAAATCCATGAATAACAATATGAAAGCCATTTTTTGATATTTTTTCAGTTTTTGATTTCTTGTGTAAGGAATGTTAATGTTCATTTGGTTTTCAGGGCACTAGATTGGAGATAACCCTATTGGTTTAGCATTAGGTCTTTATCATAACCATTTTTCTTGGACCTTCTTTTAGCTGTGTCAGAGCCTTGAGCTTTATATGATGAAAAATGCATTTTGACCAGGTTCCTTCTGCTGGATTTAGCTCCTCTAAAGTGTATTGTATAATTCATACTATGTGATTTCACAAAGCTGTTGTGAATTGTGTGATGACTGGAACAGAACATAATCATATGTAGAAAATTAATTCTCTATATAACATGCTTCTTTTGAAATTTCTGTTGACCCCATTCCCAAATAGGAACTTTATTTTGATGAAATTTATAACTTCATGATTCATCTAGGTCGACCCATCATTGTTGATTTCTCTCCTGTTACGGATTTTCGAGAAGCTACTTGTAGGCAGTATGAGGAAAATGTATGCAATCGAGGTGGCTATTGCAACTTCATGCACCTAAAGAAGATTAGCAGGTTGATTTCTTTGCATAGTTCTCATGCTTTTCAAGATGTTGCACTTGCATTTTAATTTGGCTGTTCTTGGCTTAAAACCTGCTTGTTTAATTTCAGGGATTTGAGAAGGAAATTATTTGGAAGAAATAGGCGATGGAATGGCCGCAGTGGAAGCAGAAGCAAGAGTCCTCCAAGGAATCGTAACCATGGGGAGCATTTACATTCTGGTCGTGGTTCTGGTAGAAGAGATTTTGACAGGTCCCATGGCCACCATGGTAGGAGGCCTAGAAGCCGTAGTCCTCGATATAGAGGGAAACGAAGTAGAAGTCCTGTGGGTAGGGATAGGAGTCCTCCGATCAGAGAAAATAGTGCAGAAAGGAGAGCTAAAATTGAGCAATGGAACAGGGAGAAGGAACAAGGGGAAACTAGTAACAAGAACAATACAAAAAGCAATGATGATTATCAAGAACAGAGTGTTGCACAAAATGGCAGTGAGTCTGGTAATCATCAGATATAGCAACAACAACGTTGAGGTTTGGCCCAAAATCTGCTATCAAGAGTGGCAAGTAATCTGGTTTGTGACTTTGTCGTTTGCGCTGAGTTAGATGGATTCAGTTGCCATTGTTTTTATTCTATTTGGAATTGTCAATTTAGTGATAGAACCTTGTAACATCCATAGCATCAATGTTTTAATTTTCTGCTTCAATTGTAATGTTCTGCAAGGGAGGAAGAAAAATGGAAAAAGCGGCGAGTTTAACTTGTTGCGAGGATGAAGCGATACATTTGATAAAGTTCACCTATGAATGTTTCATATTTTGTTGTCGAGCATTTATTGTATGTCACCAATGTTGAAGGGTATTTAGATGGAAAACAGATGAAATGATGTATGAATTTCGACTATGTGAATAGCTAAAGGTTTTTTTTTTTGTTAAGTAAACGCATTAGCAATTTATTTTTTACTTTTTATCAAAAAAATTCCCTACCTGTGCCTGCCTATCCATAGCGTGGGATTCATTGTGATGAGCTACTTATAAATTGAAATTTATTCAAATTGAATAATCTTAAACACGATTTCGTTATACATGTGTGATGAATAATGAAATTATATTTTTGTTGCATATTTTATCCTATCTCAAACATATATAATAGAAACGTGATTCTGCTTACAATTGTATAACAAAATTGTATCTTGGTTATATTTATTTTTTCCACTTCGAATATAAGTAATGAAAATGCGTTTAAGTTGGAAGGATTTTTAAAATTTTACTCAAGTGAGTGATGAGTAACAATTTGAGGGGTGATAATAACAACTCCTGTTAAGAACGCAATTCTCCCATTGGAGATGCTCCATAGATCAAATGTGAAACATTAAAAAAAGAATTGGAAAAAAATAGGAGATGCACTATAAATTCTCCTCTTACAATTTTATAATTTAAATGCTCCTCCAACAAAACAATTCTCTAATTTTCTGTGTAAAATGTATAGAATACTTCTGTTTCTAAAACATTGTTTACCTTTATTGATATTTTTTTTATAGAATATTAGGAAAATTTCTAAGATATAAATTACTCGTATTTTACACATGTATTATTATTATACTTATTTTACTTAATATATAGTCAAAATTCTCAACAACAAAAAAACATGGCACTATTTAAAGCTTTAAAAGGCATCTTAAAAAATTTGCTTGATGATTGGAAATATACGAACGAAAGTGATAAAAAAATAAAAATACCCTCCATCCAAATAATAATTAGAAACATTGGTTGATGGCTTAGCAACGTTAAATACCAACTTACTTTTGTCAGGAATACCATTTCATGAGTTGTACGGAGTATTTACGCATTTCATCACAGATTCGGTTGAAAGAAGGCCGACATGGGATCAAGGTCAAGGTCAAAGACCAGTTAGCACAAACCCAAGTTGAATACCAAAATCACTAGACCAGCTTTCCTACATCAACTACACTGTTTTTTTACTATCATCCAACACCAGAAACACCAACATTCACTGTCACTGCTCAGGCAAAAAAGCAAGACTTCACTTAGCACTGTGCTTGGCCTTGTTATGAGAACTTAAGGCATCTTCTGTCTTAAATAACCTGCAAGCCAATATAAAAATTATGCGTGAATTGATGTGCCTGATTACTTAGAAAAAAGAAAATAAGGAAAATAAGGAGGCAAATCAACATAAAAAGACATCTCCAATCACCTGTTGCAAGGCTTGCAGCTGTAATCTCCACCTGACTTCGGAGACTGCAGCTTGTTATTTGCAGTTGCTTTACCAGCCTGCTTAGAAGGGTGAGGAGTTGCAGCATGGACAACATTCTTGCTATCTGAACAGATCATTAAATCTCATAATATCGTTTCAGTTTTACTGTGGTCACAACATGCATGCACAGACAAGTAAAACAATCACAGTTAAACTAGCGATAAGGAACAAATTCGTGACCACTTCATAGAGGCTCTCATGCCACATCATTAACTAACTATTCTAAAAGCTTACACATTAACAATTTATATACATCTCCCACATGAACATCAAAAGTTCATTCTACTCGTGACCCGTCAACATTTCCTTTGCTCCAATTCCTCTTTACATAGTGCAACTCCAATTTCATGATAGCTTGAAATTTTTTTATTGCACAATATTGAAACTTGAAAGATATTTCATTCCTACAAAAAATATCAAGCTATGCACTGAACATTTCTAGCCCTTGCTTCTTTATCACAAGCATCATCTATGCTTGTTTGAATTTTCATCTTTTCTAATTAAATAGTTACTTCTGATATACAAGAAATAAATCTGTGCCTTCAATTTCTTTGCACGAGCAGAAAGAGCATCATTTTGATGACACAACTCTTATTCCAATTCAAATATTAATAATTTTTTGCACTTTTTCCTTTTCATCATCTTCCTGCAACTCAGGATGTATGCATCCTTTTTAGCCTTGGTCTTCTCAAAAGCTTCTTTAAACAACTTATTTAGGGGGGATTCTATTACAATAGTTTACATCTCCCTCCCATTACCATTTGGTGTCTATTTTGGCCAGGTAATGCCATTAACAGTAACTTATCCATAGAAATCACCAGTCACACTTAGCAAATATGACTAAAACACATTTGACCATAAGCTATATGAAATCACAATCACCTTAAACAAATAAGTGGGACACAACGTAAAAAAAAAGGGGTAAAGTGAGGGGGTTCCCCTCTGAATAGAATAGTGACAGTGAATGCATGATAGCCAGCAATGAGGACTGTTCCAAGAATATGAGAAGTGATGAGTAAAGCATCATGGGGGAACCAAGCTCAAGTCATGACAACTTGATAACAGCATGAAATGCTGCTATTAACTACCCCCTAAAACCTCACATCTAAATTACAATATTCACATCTTAAAGCACACCCAAAATGAGTATAAAAATAAAACAAACAAAACTTGGGGTGAAAAATATAATAGATGATTTAGAAAAATAAATGTCACAAGAAAAGAGCTTGGAAGGAAAAAAAAACATAACCAACTAACCAGTCTTTTGAGGAGTAACAAACTTTGTCTTCTTCACAGGAACAGGTGTTTTCTTAGAAGACTCAATACCCCTCTTATTGCTTGCTTCAATCTATATGGGGGAAAAAAGGGAAGGTTAAATTCAAATCCAACCACAAAAATGAAACACCTTATAGTCCCTCCATACCTTCTTGGCTGTCTCCTCATCAGATTCATCATCCCCCTCCTCCTCCTCATCATCATCGCTATCATCATCACCTTCACTACTTTCTATGTCGCCATTCGCTGTGGGCTAAACAATAATCATCAATAATCAATTAAACAAACTTAAACATCAATCATTTGAGGGTGAGGCACGGCACAGTAGTAATTTTGTGCCTTGGTCACCAGTTAGCCATGGGTTCAAATCCGGAAACGGCCTCTTGGCATATGTAAAGGTAAGGCTGCGTACAATGACCCTCACCCATACCTTCACATAGCAAGGAGCCTCCGGGCACTGGGTTACATTAAATATCAATCATTTAAAATCTCCTTCAATCGATAATTCACTAATCGGAATAACTAGTCAGAATGCACACATAAAAACATTTCATCTATGTTTACAAGTTTTTATCACTGTAGGAACCATCAAAGGAATGCTTCACTGCCCAACAATCTACTTTCTCTCATATATCTAGCAATGACAATGCCATCATTGTGTTACAATCAACACTTATTATTCTGCCTTTTTTCAGGCCAATCATTAGTATTTTGGACTTAAATTCTTCAAAGCATTTCATTTCACTATATACCATCAGACAAATCATGCAAGAGTCAAGATCATCAGCAGTTCATTATAAAATCTGCTTTCTAGATTATATAAATACCTTATCTTCACTTGAATCATCATCAGAATCAGATTCGGATGAATCGTCATCTTCACCATTTGCATCCCTCTTTCTTGGATCTGCTATCTTCTTCTGTTTAGCTTCATTTGCATCAGGTTTGACGCCAACCTCGGGTTTACCTATTTAAATGTTAGCAATATACACTAGATAAACTGCTTTATGACATTATAACTACAATACCACATAAGATGGACATATTACCATTGACTGCACTAACTGGAATATCTTCATCAATATCTGAAACAAGGATGATAACAGGTGCAAGTAAGTTGTATAATAATAGTATCAAATTAATAATAGTACTCAAATCAAGAAGAGAATCTCACCATCAGAATCTTCATCATCATCAGTAATGATAAAAGAAGAATGAAGTTAAGGACACGTAATATGCATATATGTGAGAGAATATTATAGAATGCATTAGTGACTGTCAAGAGAAAATGTGTTCTTATATCAATGTAAAATAGTATTAAAAAAGGATATGACTCCGACTGAGGTTGAGCTTTAAATCCAGTAAAGAAGACACTTCCATATTTCCAGTTATGGGATAGCTCAAATTCCTTCTCAAATACCAAATCATAAGATATCTGAGGAAATTTATCAGAAGAAAGTGTTCCAAGTACAAACTTCTGGTTACCAAACTTCACATACAGGGCTACTGGTCCACCTCCTATATCCTTAGTGACATCCCCCATGCATGCCTGTCACAAGATGATTTAATCATTCAAACAAAACCATTATCAATTCCAAGTAAGCAGAATGACTCTATGTTTATTTGTCATAAAGATATACATTTGAAAGGTGGATAATCTTGTCATCTCCTGGATCAACCTTGAGAGATTCTCCATTTTTCACCTCAACACCTAAAAAGGATTATAAATAGGCATACGATGTTAATTTAATAATAATGCTTGTTAGATTATCAACTTTTTTGTCCTCATAAGATGCGTTTCTATGACAAAATGATGATTACTTACCTTCATTCAACTTCCACACCCCCAACCCAAGATATCTTTCAACAGGATGAATAAACCCAAATAGGGAAACAAATCTAATTAATTTTGCAACTGTAAATAGTTTGACACTGCACAGGACCCATCTTTAAAACCTCAACATTAAATTTTAATACAAAAGAACATACTAAATTTTCTTTACAAAAGAAACATTGGGGTCAAATACTTCAAAGACACGCTAAAAAATTTGGTAGAACGATGAAGTTCTTCACAAACTCAATTACTCAACAAATGACTTACGAAGTGAACAAACAGTTACTACATAGTGGCACCGGTGGCATATAACAAGCATGATGGTTGATGATGATAATTGGTAAAAGTTGAGTAATGAGTAACTAAAACTATAGAAACAATGATCGCATTTGCACCAACATTATCCAGAAAGCAAAATATACAAAACCTAAGAACAATTACCTTATATAATAAAGTACACATTTATATTATTAATTAAAAAAATATATGCACGAAGATACGTGAATCATGATTATCTAATAAACATAGCAAAAGCACGAGTTCAACACATTCTAACAAAATTAAAGGAATGCTCTTCCCTCCCCGAAAAATGAAAAAAATAAATCAACAAAATTTTCAGAGTTAGAAAACGGAAGAAGGAAAATTCAGAATAAGAAAACACGAAACAGAAGAGACAGGGCAAGGCTAACGAAATGAAGTGAGAACTGAAAAGAAATGGTGTTACCCCAAAACTCCATGGACGCAGAGAGAGAGAGTTGAGAGAAGAAAAAAAGTTTCCAGAAAAACGGAACACTTTCGAGTATTTAATCAATGAATGAATTTATTTATTATTATTTATTTAGGGATCCATTCCGCATATAATAGATTTTGAATTTGAATAAATTATTTATTATTTTATTTTTATATTCCCTCCATTCATCTATATTTATAATTATTAATAATTAAAATTTTACATTTCAATTCATAATTTTATTCTTTAATTATTTCTTAAATTTTAAATTTTTCTTTTAGCTTACATAATTATTAATAATGGGAATGATTTCATTTGATGTATGGGATAATTTTATATTTAAATTTCAAAATTTTCTTCTAACTTATATTAATTTTTCACTACTTTATATTAATGTTTTAATTTATTTTTTAATTAATTATATTTAACTTCTATTTTTTTATCATTTTAAAAATTTAGAGAGACACTTCTCCTACTATTTATAATATCCAATTGTTTAATTCATAATTTTTTTAAATAATTATTAAAAATGAATTTATCTTAAATTTATATATTTTATCAAAATTAATCATATCATTAATAGTCTTCTCTCTTTTCTTTTCTTTGATATGAATTTTTCTGTATCTTCTAATTAGTTGTCCGTCAATATTAATAATTAGGAATATTTTAATTTAAAAATAATTAATATAAAAGATAATATAAATTGTATATTATAAAAAAAACAATTATTACTTTTGATTTGGGTTTTATGAATAGAATTGGAATGAGTATTATTAGACATTTTATAATTTTTATAATTTGCAAGAAAATTTTGTTACTTACATTTTTTTTCCTAACTTGAAATTTTGACCTGATGAACCCGATAAAATTAAGTTTTAAGATATGTGGGACAAAATTATATCAATATAATGACGAGGTAAATTTATATTAATATTATAAGAAACACTCTGTTTCTCTCTTCGTATTTTAAATCTATACTGTTAATAAAAATAGAATAAAATATTTTGGTATGCACATTTATTTCTCATTTTATTCATAAAATTACCTTTTCAAATTTATTTTTTATCCCTATAACTATTCTCTTCAATCAATTCACATTCCACTCATATTTCAAAAACTATCTATTTTTTTTATATAAAAAATATAGAGAAACACGAAGTGTCTTTTTTTCCTACTAAAAATAAAAGAAAAGAAAAAAAGGGATTTATAGGTTAAACAAAAATAAGACTAATAAAAAATAAGTAAGATGAGAATAGTGGAAAATTATCAAAAGAGAGTAATAAAAATATAAAATCTGAAAAATGATAAAATTGTTTAAAATTTATTGACAACAAAAGGAGTATTTCCTTTATTAACAGTGTACATATATAATTATATCATAAAATTTAACAGGTATATAACTTTATTTTAACAATGTTTAAATTATGTGTTTCAGATACTAAAGTAACCTTATATCTAACAATAAAACACTAAATTATTACATTGCACATTATGAAAAAATTATAAGATTATTATATGTAAAATTCTTAAGAAAATTTTAAAGTTTAAAATCATTATATAGATAACAATTTTTGCACCAAAAAAACAAATTCAAAATGATTTTAAATAGTTTTAAACACTAAGTTATTTTTAAACATCATTTAAAATTTTGCATATTAGTTTATTAAAAAAATTATTTGTAATTATTGAATCCTTTTTAACATAGTTTTAAAACTCACACCATCAATTTACCCAATCAAACAATGAGGTAAATGGTATGAGGTAAATGGTTGAATCAATAAATCACTAATTGAACCACAATCAACCTTTATAAAATAAAATAAATAATTAAGGTCACCATATATTATTTTGCTTGTCGTTTATAAGTATTAAAATATTGAATTAGTGTAGTGCCAATGTTGCTCTCTTTGAATGTTCTCCTCCTACATGGGTTTGATTCCAACATTTGTAACATTTGGTCTTCACATTTTAATTTTAATCTAATACTACAAGAGAGTGTTGTGTTTGGTAGTGTGAAAAATTCAGTGTCTGGTGATGTTTACACTAGTTAAACATACTTTTAAGACCGGTTTAATGACGTCAATCACACAACCAATGGAATAATATGGAATTGAGTCATTTGTAGTAGTGATTCTCGATCAGAGTAGATTTTAATTAAAATTATGCGACAATTGAAGTGAAAAATTATTCTTAAATCAACCAATTACAATATTAGGAACATAGTTCTAACTTCTATCAGAATAACAAGGAAAGGTTATGCGAGAGCATGAACTACATGATTGCGACACTACAATGCTTTTGTCTAAAGACATTGTAATGTGTTTTTTTATGTGAAAGGCATTGAAATGTTGAATGAGGACGAGGACAATGACAAGTAAAGTTTTCCAACGATTAGAGTGAAAAATGAAAATCCGACAACGAATGAAGTGGGCAATGCCACCATTGAAAGTTAACTTTGCATTACAAGCAGACTAACTCAACAATGCCACCAATGTTTCCTAGTTGTTTGGTAATGAACTAAGCAACAACAATGTATGTCGTCATCTCCATAGTATTCAGTTGATTCAAAAATTATGAAAACTGCTCATATGTTTACCAATCGAGGTACCATGTACTTTAAGTTTATCAATTTCCAAATCAATAATGCCTTGTTCTATGCATTTTTAGACTCAAGCAAGTCACTCAATTTTTTTCCACAAGTTGTGGGCATTAATTATTAATTGTTATTCATGAACTTTAAATGCATTAAAAATAGGAGAAAAAGTAGCAATGTACCTCTAATTTGTGGTATCTTTTGCGAGATTTGTAAATAATTTATTCTTGTGTGAGTTTATACAATGGAAACTCCATTTTTTGTTGACTAATGTTTAACTTAATTAGGTTTTTAGGCTGAAGAAGATAAGATTTTGAAATGTTGCTTAAGGGTTCACTCAGCGAGCCAGATTGGCTAAGCAAGACTCATCCTCTTAGCGAGCAAGAACAAAACCCTAGAGAATGTTGAGCCAGAGAGCAACACACTTATTGCACAACCAGTCCGCCTAGCGAGGACATTGTTTCTTCTCACACTTAGCACGTACAAACCCGCTTAGCGCACAACCACTTACTCTCGCTTAGTGAGACATGCTCGCTGAGCGCGCCTTCGTAAGCTGAGAAATCCAAAAGTCTTTAAAACATTGAGAAGAAAGGGAAGTGAAGAGGAAGGAGAAGAAAGGAAGAAGGCACCAAGGCTGAAGAAAAGACATTTTCTTCACACTCTTACCATTTTCTTTGATTCCTACATCATTTCACCTTTGTATTAAGCCCTCCTTGCTAATGAAGGGCTAAACACTTCACTATTGGAGAGTTTTTCTACCAAACACTCTTGATGTAAAACTTCTAAGTATATTTAATGTTATTGCCAGTGTTCTTTGCTTCTATCAGTGTTTATTTTACATATTTGTGGCTTAATCACTCATTTATATGCTTTGTTAGGTTTTAAGTATTTGCTTAAAGTCCTTAGAACTTGATAGAATAGTAAGAAGTCTACATTTCTAGGAATAGTGTGGAGTAATCTAGTAAATGTTGCATCTTATGCATAGTGCAACTCGCTTAGAATGAGTTTGTTGAAGAATCAAAAACGAAAATATGAGGGTTAGACTCTTTCATGTAAAAAATTACAGTTAGAGTAATATGACAATACAAGAACATTAGACTAATATTAATTAGAGAAAAACTTATTTAGTTGCATCAAGAAAAAATTCAGTAGAATACTCCTAGATATTTTTATCTTTATTTGTTCTATTATACAATTTTGTGTTTGTTTTGTTATGCATTTTTTAAGTCTAGAAAAAATAATTAAATAATTTGAAACATGAATGGGTTGCTCTACTTTTATTCCACTGCAATTGAAAATATTTACAAACCGGATATGCAACATCCAAGTATAACAAATTCTCTATGGACATGATAATTTAACTTACTGACTACTTGTACAAATTAGTACACTTGTCAATTGGTCTAGCAATAATCTTACTAGATAATGGTTTATCAATTTTTTCATGTTTATTTCTTTACATCCTTTCACAGATTTATTTGCTGTTTTAGTACCATTATTCTCAACGTGATACACAGGTCTTTACAAAATAGCAAGTCTTCCATTTGGAATTTTCAAATGAACTAATTAGTAGCATCCAATCTAATTATAGTATCAACAAGATCACCTTCTCTCATTTTAATAGTAGAAATCAAAGCCCAATTGTTGGAGAAAGATAACAAATAATAACAAATAAACCAAAGCAAACCAAATTTGCTTTTCTTCTTGTGCAATTATCAACTATAACAAATAATAACAACTTGTGTACATAGAGGATATGTGGGGAAGAAGAGAGAGGGTGGGTTCACGATGGCTGTGATTGATGAATTGAAACTTGCCTCTTTAACTGTCTTCTGCGTTCACTTGGGAAAAAGCAAACAAAATTCCCAATGCCACAAGCAAATACACGAGTAAAACATAAAAATACATGGGGATTATGTTTTCAGAAATGTGATGATAATAGCAATTAACTACAATTCAATTCTGATGTTACATTAGCTATATTTCATAATCATTGATACAAGTACAAATTATCGAGCCAAATCGTATGCTTACCTGGTGCAAACGCCAGAGCCTTTGTTCTTCAACGACGTGGACTATTCAATACTTGTCTAATATACAAAGTATGATGTTTCAAATGTTTATTGCCTTCATTTTTTCCAATCATTACATAAACAAATAAGATGACCATCTTTTGCCAATTAAAATATCATCATAATGATATTGGGTTTTCTGTTCCCAACTTTATTCTGTCAATAAAATCATCAACTGGCATGGTTCCAAGCTCCCCACCAAACCTAGATCTAACAGTGACTGTTTCTGTTTCAACTTCCTTTGAGCCCACCACAACCATTAATGGAATTTTCTGCTTCTCTGCATTTCTTATTAGTTTAGGTAGGCGCTCACCATGGCAAACTTCAGCTCGGATGCCATACATTTTAAGTTTGTTGGTCACAACATTGCAATATTCAAGCTGCATTAGATATAATAGAGAAAAATAATTCCCATTATCACTACCATGTTCTCATAAATTTTTTAAAAACATCAGTCTACCTAGTTAGGTACTTGGCAGTCCTATAAATATAACAAATATGCAAATAGTTTTAAAATTAACTAACAAATGCATCTCGTTGTCAATCTGATAGGAACAAGAAAATGATGGAAGAGATATATATGTATTGAACAATGAAAAACCTCAAATGGAACAGTTCATACAAGCAAATACTGATCTGACTTGCAATAAGAAAACAAAATGAGTGCAAAGAAAATGAAGAAAAGGAAATGATATGAACAACTCCTCCCTCAAGCCAGTAGGCTTCCCAAACCTTTTCCAAATACCTTCTCTCCTAGACACTATTCATAGCCAACCCCTTATTAACAGTTGTCCCCTTCTGTTATTTTTCTCTCCTTAACTGAATGGTCCACCTATAGTTGGACCCCTCCTTTCTTACTTCTTTCTTTCATACACTTTGAGGCCTTTATCATTATCATTGGGCCTCTGAGGCTTTCTTCTCTTATACACCTTAGTTTTGGGCCAAACAAAATCATATTGTCTGTTTTTGCATTCTTTGTGGTGATTTTGCTCTATGGGGCTATTTAAACTGAGAAAATGTTTTATTTTTTTCATTTTTAAATATAAATATTGCATCATGTTTTCACTTTATTTCTTATAGATATAGCAGAGGGAAGTACAACATATAATCAGAATATACAAATCACCAAAGATTTCTTAGTAGTCAATTACCTGGGCATCAGTAACAGGTAAAACTCGAGCTTGTATTGGAGAAAGCCATAATGGAAAATCACCAGCATAATGCTCAATGAGAATGCCAAAGAATCTTTCCAATGATCCAAGCACTGCTCTATGGATCATTATAGGCCTCCTTTTCTCAGTATTTGAGTCAACATATGTGATGTCAAAACGCTGTGGTAGATTGAAATCAACCTGTAAGTTAAAAAGAATTTTAAGTTAAGCCAAGACAGAAATAGTTCCCCGCAAATTGATTCATTCAAGATTAAGTAACCAATGTCCAATATATAAGAAATAAACAGAATAGTCACAAGCCTTAAACCCCTGACGAGTTAAGAGATTTAAGAAAAGCTTAGGATACTCCATGCAGGTACGTGATTAGTTTCAATTCTGTAACTTCCTCCCTCATGGGAGATTCTTTGGGCTTAAAGAATGGACAATGTAGAGGCCAAATGTACCTAGTTCTAAATGAGCAGCAGGTGCCACCATGCCAGGGGAAGCAAGGATATACTCCTGACCACTTGGTCACATAAACTCTAATACATGGCCCCATTTGGATAGACAACTAATTTTGATAGCTTAATGAGATTATTTTAGTAAAACTATTACAACAACACCCATCAACTAAGCTGTCTCTAGCTTTTATTGCAGCTTATTTTCATAAGCCAGAACCCCAAAATAGTTTTAGGGGTTTTCTAAGCTGTTTTCATATACTCATTCATCCAAACAAGACAACAATAGCCCCAAAAGTGCAGTAGCCAAAATAAGCAGAAAATCCTATAACAAAAAGAAAACTGAAAATAAGACTTCCCAAATCAGGTCATGTCATCCATTCAAGACTGAATCTCTTCAAACCTAAAGCTATTAGATGAAGGCAAATAAGTGCTTTTATATAGGAACAAATTATGAGTAAAGAATTGCCTGTATGGTTGAGCATTGCCACTTCCTACCAAGAGCATCCTCAATCTTGATATCAACCTTTGGCCCATAAAAGGCACCTCCTCCATCATCAATTTGATAGGTCCAACCTTTATCATCCAAAGCATCTTCTAAAGCAGAGGTAGCTTTTTCCCATATATCATCGTCTCCCACAGCCTTTTCAGGCCTTGTAGATAAATTTACTTCATACTTTTCAAAACCAAATTGCAATAGTATTTCTTCAGTAAGATCTAGGACACCCCTGATCTCATCTTTAATCTGGTCATCTAAACAAAATATATGTGCGTCATCCTGTAAAAACGATATATTGAAGTCAAACAAGAAGCGATTTAACAACCAATTTGCAAAAAAAAAAAAAAAGAAACCAAATGTAGCAATTTGTAGATGCTAAACAATAGTGCACATTAAGGCTCCACGTGAGGGGAAAAAAAAAGGTGACCCAGTGCATGAGGTTTGCACAATTGTAGACTCCAGTCAAATGCACAACCTTACTAGTGAGAAAGGGCACTCTTTCCACTAAGTAGAAGTCAACATTGAGGACAAATTTTAAGATAAACTAGATCAACATAATCTTAGTAGTTCACAAGACGATGAGCTATGTATAACAACAAACCTGTGTGAAACCTCTAACACGGAAAAGGCCATGTAAACTTCCAGATAGTTCATATCTATAAACAGTTCCTAATTCTGCTACCCTGATAGGGAAATCACGATAGGAATGAAGCTTGCTTTTGTACACCAAAATATGATAAGGACAATTCATTGGCCGAAGCTGATAAAGCTCATCCTCAACGCTCATCTGATCATACATATTCTCTTTGTAGAAATCCAAATGACCACTGATCTTCCAAAGATCAGCTTTTGCCACATGCGGTGTGTACAGTAGATCATAGCCACGTTTCATGTGAATTTTTTTCCAGAAATCTTCAATTATGTGTCTGACCATAGCACCCTTTGGGTGCCAGAAAACTAGACCCCCACCAGCATCATCCTGCACGAATGTAGTAAAATTATTTACCCACAAAATTAGGAATAATAAAAATAAACCCTAATATCTGTTCCATCAATAAAATCAAAAATAGAAAGCAAAATCAATGAGCAGAACAATACGAAGTATAAACATCACTGTTAATTTTACCTGTATAGAAAACAAATCAAGATCTTGCCCTAGGCGCCTGTGATCTCGACGCTTGGCTTCCTCTTTGAAGTGAAGGTAAGCTTTCAACTGCTCTTCATTCTCCCATGCAGTACCGTATATCCGTTGCAACATTGGCTTCCTTTCATCTCCTCTCCAGTATGCACCAGCAATAGACTCAAGTTCAACTGCTTTCTTATTGATATGTCCAGTAGAATCAACATGAGGTCCAGCACAGAGGTCCCACCACTCATCACCTTTAAGGAAAAAGGAATACAAGATGAGACAAAAAAACAGATGAGACACCACAGGCAATAACTTCTTTTTAATGCAATGTGAGACCTGCAGCACTCTCTCTGAGCATATCCTTGCCTCGTCATTGTTATTCTACTTTACACTTCCATCTTCACAGTTCCAATATCAGACACATTACATTGTCCATTTTCATTCTGCTGAAGCATGTTAATTGATCATGTTAAAGATGCAGAAGAAGTTCAGTGCTCTAAATACTTAGGCTCAGTGACCATATAGTTTAGAGGCAACTAAGAAATATAACTCCCCAGTTGATTAAGGGTAACCAAACAGATACCACACTACATTATTACCAACTTTAAATATATGGCAACATTAAACATATTCTTGCCATATTAAAATAAGGGTAGGTAAAATGCAGTGGCAAGATTGACAAATAGAAAATCAAAGTATTATGTTATGGCTCAAACTACTAATGAACCGGTTACAAGTGTGGGTGATGATGAGATTGGCAGTGGCTACAGAACTACTAAGTCTACACAAATTTTTTCGTACGCATATCGAGACAGATTCTCACTTGATCCGAGAGAAATCTTAGCAAGTATATAATTCTACCAATCATATGTGCAATAGGATGCGTTAGCAGACTTTTTTAATCAAGTTATAGGTTATAATTATATCAGTAAAAATGTAGGCAAGATTAACATATACACCATAGCATGAGGTAGTGTTTTAAATTGTAATAATTTATGTTAGCTGTTCTTATACTAGCTTGTACAACACTCGAATGATTGGTATAAATCACACAAAAAGTCTAGACATCATGAAGTTATCACATCCATATATCAACTCTTATCTATGCTTTCACCAAAGTGAGTACATGAGCATAGCAATAATGAACTAAGTGCATAGATGACACAGATAATCATTCCCTCTCTCTATAGTCGCTCTCTCACACACATACACTTGGCATGAGAGAATTAAAACGGTAAAAACTGAGAAGAACAAGAACACTACCGATGTGATAAATGGTGATGGGATCATCCTTAATGCTTTCCAAAATCTCCAACTTGTATGGTTCATTCAGAGCCGATATTCTTCTATGAGCTTCGCCTCTTGAAACTTCTTCTCTTACAAGTGGCAAATTTTTTCCAATAATTCGATCCTGCATACAACATGCAAGAATCGCATTCGCGTGGTACGCAGTGTATAATTTGCTTGAGATGCATGAAAAGAAATTAAGAAAAATAAAAAAAGGCCCCTCGAAAAGATTTAATGGACTGTTTCTGCTTACCATCTCTTTCTTAATTCTCTTCAAATCTTTATCAGTCAAAGGCTCCATGTCGAAGTCATAATAAAACCCATTTTCTATCCAAGGCCCAATTGTGACTTTTGCATCAGGGTAAAGCTTTTGAACAGCCATTGCCATCACATGCGCACTCTGCATGCCTGCAACTTGTTAGCGAAACTAAAGATACAGAAGCATTCGGTAAACCACAAAATTGCATTGCACATCACCGTGTGGCGGATTCTGAGAAGCATCTCCGATGATTCGTTGGAAGGGAGAACAAGCTGATTGGGATTAGGGTTAGGGTTGGGGTTGGGATTGGGATTGAAACAAACGGAAGAGTCGGTGGCGACAGCGAGGGTAGTGGTGATTGAGGGGCGTTTTGGTTTTGTGGTTGGAGAAAGGAAGGAGCCAAAACCAAAACCAAAACCAAAACCACGTCGTGCATTAAGGGGAGCGATAGAAGATGTCGAAAGTGTTGTTGCAACCGCGAAGGTAGCCATTCCGAGCGAAGAAGGCCAGACGAGACGATGATGAAAATGTGTGTATCACACTCCCTTATCCACTACATCCTAATCCAACTTAGGTGCATACAGAAATAGGGAAGAAGTAAGACTGGGTTTGGGGTGGTTTTTTTTTTCAATTTCATAATCATTGAAATCTAAATTCAGTATATGTCTTATCTTGCTCCATGATGAGATCATAGAATATATAAAAAAATAAAAAATATATAACTTTTTAAAAATTAAAAAAAATAATGATATAAACATAACACTAGTAATGCTATGTTGAGATATATAGTAATGCTATGTTGAGATATATAAGAAGAAATTGATTTTTCTGTTCTCATTTTCTTATGCTATTGTTTTGCTAGAATAAATAATAATGAAATTATTATTTTAATAAATGATGCAACAGAGGGTAATATTGACATTGATTCACGAGAAGCACAACAAAACTCTTGAAATAGTTGAAGCTAATTTGAATAAGGCAAGAGACCATAATTGAGACAAATCTAGTTCTTAGACGAACTAGGACACGAGTAAAGACTATCAATGTAATTTTATAATATATCAATGTGATTTCATAACAAGTTAATGTGTTCATCCATGTAACTGTGTCAATATTGTGATTGAATTTTAAAATTATGCAGTTACGGAGAAGTCTGATCCTACATAAGACATGTTTCATTCATAAATAACTACTTCTACAACCTATGCATGAGCTTAATGCTCCAATCTGGTGAGTTTAATGAGTTCAACGATACAGAGGTGGTTAACGAGCCATTATTTCTCAATATTATTTAATTAGTTATTATTTCTTATTCGATGTGAATAAAAAATTTAATTTATTAATTATAAAAATTAGTTCATATTATTTAATTTTATTAATTTTTAGTAAAAAAAATAAATTATTTTAAAAATATTTTTCATTGAAATTTATTATCATAAATAAAAAAATATGAAAAAAATAAAAAAAAGTTAAATGAATAATATTCTAAAAATAATAATATTAAATTTAATAAAATTTGTAATATTTACTTATATTTAAATTAACATAACATATAACCTTTTTACTTATACATGAGTTGAGTTTAGAAAGACTGTCATTTGATTTTATTAGTCTAAAAAAGAAAGTCATTTTATTTTCTAAAATAATCTTGATATTTAATTGCATAAAAATATTGAAAACAAAACTCTAATTCATAAATGATAGTCTGAAGATGATATCATTAAATATAAAATAATTAATTAAAATTTATTTATATTTTACTTCGGTAGTATACATCTGTTTTGTTTATATTTCAGTCCATAGAGTATTATTAAAAGTCACATAAATACTCTATTATCTTTTTCTTAATATATTTTTATAATAATTGATTTTTTAAAAATTAAAAATTTTAATAAGTTTAAATTCTTATTTAATGAATGGGGTTATTAAAATTAATACTCTATTATCCTGAATTAGTGAAAAGTTCTTACAATTTATACTGATATTCTGTTCCCTTCATGCAGTTATGAACTCCCTGATTCACATCCTCTTCTGAATGGGGTTAGTTGTTGCTACATTCATTAACATAGTTGTGTTTGTTGATATATGTATAATTTTATTAATTTGTTGTGAACTACAGTGGAACAAGCGAGAACCTGATGATCTAGGCAAATACCTTCTAGCTATATGGACCCCAGGTGGGCAAAAGTAACTTGACCGCCATACCCTTTCTAAATTAAATTGGATTCATTGTAAAGTTTTTGTTGGCATTCTACAGCATTATAAGTTGGAACATTTTGCAATATATGATTGCTTTTGGTTTTCTGGTGTTTCACAATTCATTTTGCCAAATGCAATGTGTTCAACAGGGGAGACAGCAGATTCTATACAGCCACCAGAAAGCAAATGCAGCTCTCAGGACTGTGACCAGCTCTGTAATGAGAAGGAATGTTTTTCATGCAACAGTTTCCGTGAAGCAAATACACAGATAGTTCGAGGGACACTCCTGGTATGAATGCTTAATTAAACATGCATTGTTTATTAATTCTTATGCATTATAACATTATAGTGGAAAAACCAAGTTGAGAAGCAAGTAATTTGCCTATGAATGCAAGTATTATAATAGGCTGACCAAATATAATTCATGAATAGATACCATGTCGAACAGCTATGAGAGGGAGCTTTCCGCTAAACGGCACCTATTTTCAAGTCAACGAGGTAAATAGTGTGGAATCTCATATTATCAAATCTCTTTCCCTTAAATAAATAAGTGTGTGTGTGTGTTTGTAATTTAAGAAGTACTAAAAACATGCCATTTGAAGCAGGTTTTTGCAGACAATGACTCAAGTCTTAATCCAATTAGTGTTCCCTGAAGTTGGATCTGGAACCTTGATAGGCGAACAGTGTATTTTGGAACCTCCATACCATCCATATTCAAAGGTAAACTCTTAAAAATTAACCTATTATAATAGATATCAAACAATAAATTGAGTATATGCTTTTTGTCAACCAGGTTTATCAACACGAGAAATTCAACAATGCTTTTGGAGTGGTAAGATTTAGCTCCCAGAATGTAATCCTGTTTATTGTAATTGGACATCCTAGTTCAGCCTATTTTTATCAGTGCAATAGTATTCATTAGTTTGCAGACTTTGTAGACACACTAAGAGGTCAAAGGAATAAAACCTAACACGCTTGCACAATTTGATTCACTCGTCACATGATGGATGGCATCATCATGTGCCACCAGCTATCTGTTGCTCTTAGGTTAAAATATCTAATTCATCTATAGAAGGACAGTGGAGTATGTAGTCATTTCACAATATGCGCTACACTTCCACTTTTATAAATGCTACTTAAGTTTGAATCTGTAGCACATTAAATAATCAGATAACTGTATACAAACAAGGGCAGAGACATCACCGTTCCAATCAATTAGAAACTGACTTCCTGCACAAGTGATGAGGCATTTGACAACTTTTGACCCAGTTAAGTATACATGGCAACTTCTAGTTCTACACTTCTACTTACTAGTAAAGCCACCCGTGTAGTTTAATTCCAGCAACAACACTCCTTAATCAGAACGAACTGAAAGCCTCAAACCATAGTTGATACTTGACAGGAACTCTCCTTGGTAGGAATTACCTTTTGCCAAAGAACTCTGACCATGGACTTTTTTAATAATGTAGCAAGCAACCACGTTTCTCCTCATCAATTCAACCATTTAATACTTGGTCTTCCATATGCTCTTCTCACATTGGAATATTGGCATGTACATATTAGAATGTTTGCAGTATCTGTTTTATATCTATCTCAATCATCTTATTTTCATACCAATTTGTAAATCTGAAAATCATGATTCCTTTTTTTTTTTTGGAGGAATACATGACATACTACTTTTAAGTGCATCTACAAACAATTTTCATTTCTTTCTCTTCTTTTAGTTAGAGTTTATTTCTAAAACAATGATGAAAAGGCAATTTTTCCTATTAGGAGGAACACAGGATAATCAACAAGAAAAGCAAGTGACCATATAGCTTAACACATCTAAACAAGTAGTGAAAAATGTTTTGCAGGATCTGTCTGTGTGCGAGGATTTGACCGGGAAAAGACCAAAAAAGAGTCCGCATCTCCAAATTCACAAGGATTGAATTTTAAACAAAATCCAGAACAACCAGAATTTCTTTCCAACAATTGGGAGACTGGAGGATCCTGAAGGCCAACAATTGCTCTTGATATTCATCATGTACTCTCTGTATAATAACAATGCCATTGTCACGCTAGGATACTAAGCAGTTTTCCCAGACTAGGACTAGGACTAGGACCAAGACAGTATAATGGTAACAGGAGCTTTTTTGCTCCATGAAAATTAAAGAGGAATGTGAGCTAGGTGAGATATGAGGCTACTTGCGCAAGAGCTCAGTAAAGATACACTCATCAATATTCTTCTGGTTCTAGATTTGAATTCTTATGTCTTTCAATTGACTAGTTCCGGTTGTAGAAATAATCAGATTTTCAACTCGCGATTCAGTTTCTTAGTTGTAGAAAGATGTCATTACTAAATAATTTATAATTCCTCCAAATTCTAGATCTTATAGCAACAAACTAAGGTCACTTATCTTCAAGTTCAAATTGTAAATATAATTGTTAACCGTTGTTAGTAGTATAGTAAAATTTCATGAATGTCGCCAAAAAGATGAACAGATAACTCAAATCAATCATAACGTAGTACAGATATCAAATCGAAGTATTGGAAGGATGAACGGTAAACTGAAGGTATAGAGTTTATTCAGATCAAGAAGTATAGAGAGGTTTCAGATCAAGAAGAGTACCTTTCATTAAGTCTTTGCTTCCAGAACCAAAAACTGGAAAACTGGCTCGCAAAGAGAATGAGAAGAGCGATGTAGATGCGAGCGAGAGAAAAAAGAGTTAACGAGACGTGCAGCAGCATATATACTTCCCCTTTTTTGCCGCCTTACCGCCATTTTCATATGCATTTCCTTCCCTTTTTTTTTTTTTTAATTTTGTTTGCGTCTCGGGAAAGGGATAACTCTGTCTTTGGGTGAATTACTTCTACCTTAAAATGTTTGAACAGTGACTGAATTGATAGTAGTAATTAAGTTTATATTTTTAATATTATATAATATTTTAATTAAAGAAATAGTATAAAATTATAAGAAAAAAATAAAATTAATATAAATCTAATTATACATTCTACGTGATAAAAATTAGCAATAATAAATAAATATTATCTTTGGTCTTATATATAAAAATTAATACATAATCTATGAAAACAAATAAAAGTATTTAAGTTAATAAATTTTAATTAAAAATATCATAAATTTAAATTGTGTTTCAAAAATATGCTTAAAATTAAATTATTCAAGTGTTAGGTATATTTAATGACACTATTTATAAATCAGAAAATGATTTTCAAACAATACGTGGGACTTGTTTTTGTAATTTCTATGGGGAATGAATGTATATATGTTATTAATTGACTCCCGATTAATTAGGATTATTAAAGAAAATTAAGAAATAACATAGAATGTAATTTTATATTGCTGATAATTAGGACATTGAAAATAATATATAATTTATTTCTTGTGTATAGGATTAGAGGTAGTAATTTATGTTTATTTAAAAAAATTAAATGCGTTATTATTATCTTTCTGATTCAAGATTATTTTCATTGATTTTCCACTACTTTGGCTGGTTTTTTATTGGTTCCAACTTCAAGGATATTTTGGCTTTTGGAGTTAATTGACCAGTCATTGGGTTGATTTTTTATTGGCTTGGTTGGACCGAGACCGATTGAACCAATCAATTCGGTTAGTTTTTTAAGACAATGGTTCCACCCTGTAGTTACTTATTAAGGGTGGTCAAAGGTTTGAATGGTTCATCTTTAGAGTAAGATCAAATCAAAATCAATCATATTTTATTTGATCGGTTTAGGTTAGGTTTTAAAAAATTTATCATCCAAAATGAATCAAACTAATCTTATTAGAATTTAGTTAGTTTAGTTTTGAATCAAACTAGAAAGTTATGATGAAAAATAAGTTAGACTTAATTGTATTTTTGGTTTATTTAGTATTATAATTGTGCAATTTTGATTCATTGGATTCCAAAAGCGCAAATTGAATTTCTCAAATACTACTGTAAATGTGTTTTTTAGGTCCCTTCATTGGTATTCTGTAAAATATTTAACAATATTTTCAAATATTACATCAAATAATAACTAGACAAGTATAACCAACTAGTTGTGTTAACACATGTGCAAAAATTACTTAATTATACACTGTATCCCTCATGATTGTGATATCAGAGGAACTAAAGTGTAATTAAGCAACATCAGTTCTATTTGGTTTTACAACCGAAATCAAAATCAAAGCAAGTTGTAAAAATATGCATTTTTTCTTTATTTTTTGTTGGGCCAATTTAACGTTTGACAGTGTTTTTATTTGAATTTGAACACCTTCATATCTTGTATTGTAATATCCTTGACAGGTGGGGAGTGATTGCCATTGAAAAAAAAAAAAAGACAAGCACAACTTTTGGCTCTTGGCTCTTCTTGAAATAAGGATACATGGATGAATTGAATATACACGGAAACGAGAGAGGTATGAAAAGTATGTGCATGTTTCAGAATTTACAATCAAAAAGATAAAAATGATTTGAATAATATTACATAAAGTAACAACATATATAAACTTTATATATAAGTCTGTTATTTAAGAATTTCATAATTTAAATACTTTACTTTGAGCAATTTTGAAATATATAACCTCCAAATATTTAAAAAAAAAAAAAAGCGAGTGAAGACTAATCATGCCAAAAATCTTGTAATGGTTTAAGAGGATCATAAAAGTAATAAAGTGTTACATATAATATAAATTAAAATTTAAAACTTGAAATCCTCTCCATCTCAACCAGAATTCCAACGATATCATTTTTATAGTTGAGAAATGTATTTCACACATTACTTTTGCAATTAATAAAAACTACGTCCCTTGATTGTCTAAAACTATCCTCTTTTATTTATCTCTCTATATATGTTTGATTTTCTTAACTTTATATTAATTTCAATTGTAAAATAATCTTATATCACGATATTAAAAATATTTATTTGCTATATTTGTTTATTATAGTATCATTATATATTTTAAAATATTAATTTATTACAATATTCATTATATAAAAATATTTATCGTATCATATTTGATACTTCTTCAGATGTAATTAATTTTATAAAAGATGATAATTATTAGTTATCTAAACTATGGTGTATATTTAATAAAATTGGTTTTTTTACTATTTTTTTTTGCACCTGTCCATGTGTTGTTCATGTAGTTGTGTTGTAATACAGAGACAACTTAAAAAGGAACATCAAAGAAGTTGGATCCATACTTAATGAGATAAATGTACGTACGAAAATAAACATAAATATAATATATGGTATAATATGATAGAATAAAGAGAGATAGATTTTTTTTTAATATTTATCCTATCACATTTGATACTTTTTCTTAATGTAATTAATTTTATGAAAAATAAAAAAAATGGACAGACATCCAAACTCTGGTCGATAGCTAATGAGATAAAAACACTTAGATCATACTATCTTTATTAACAAACAAATGATTAATTCATCAAGATGAACAAATATGGTTAATTTAGTTGATTTTAATTAATAATATCATGTTTATTTTTTGCTAAAAAATATTCATTAAATTAAATACTTCAAGCACTAATTATATTTATGGCCCTATTATTAACTCAAGAGATCATTTTTTATTAATGGATGTCACTTTTTTAGTTAGTACAATAGTTTTAGTTTTTGAATGGATAAATTGATGACAAATTAGTTTTGAAAGGAATAAACTTTTTTATTCACTTCATAAATATGTAAAATTGTAAAGAAAAACCAATTCCAAAAATCGAATAAAATACTAATAAATTTATTAATTTAAATATTTAATTAAAGAATTTTTTTATAAAAGAAATAATTTGAATTTCATTTTAATAAGAATTCAATTTTGTAATATTTAGTTATAAATTATGATTTAAAAATTTATGTTAAAATTAACGTTAACATGTGATGTATTTATTTTATAACAAAAAGATTTTGTTCTATGCAACTATGTTATGTGATAATCTCATATTCATTCCTTTCAAAAAATAAAATATTAAATGAAATTAAATCATATATTTATCTTTTAAGAATATATAATTTATAGATTAGATTTATAATAATTAATATATTAATTATTTCTATTGTATAAATGATTCCATTGCAAAATCAATCACAATAAATAAATATTTAATAAATCACAAATTTAATTATTCTATTAACTAAATGTATACAGATTTTTTTGTAAATCAATCACAATAATTATTTACAAATACATTGTGCTTTATAATTAGTGGTTAATAGAAAATTTACAAATTTAATTTTTCAAATTCTAAGAATTATTATTATACTTATACTTATTTATAATTAGAGGTAAAATTTACTATTAATATAAGATCTATTTAAGTAATTATAAATGCAATTTAATTTGATATATTATTATTTTGTATACATTTATACTCAATTCTAACAATTATATCTATACTTTCCTTCTAACAAATCATTAATATATATATTTTTATTCAATTTTAATTCCTTACCAGCGAGATCTTTAAAATGCAATGAAATATTTTTTTGTAATTGAGGTGCGTTTAAATTTATAAATTCTAAGAATTATTATTATATTAATTTATAATTATCAATTAAATTTGCTATTAATATAAGCTCTATTTAAAGTACTATAGACATTATTCATGAATTTTGCAAATCTTTAATATATTATTATTTATAACACATTTAGATGCAATTCTAAGAATTATAGTACTGTCTTTTTAACAAGTAATATAGCTTAATCATGGAAAAAAATACTATATATTCAGCCCCAATAACATAGTAAAAAAAAAAGAAAATAAACTAAATCAAATTCTTTTAAAAAAAGTTAAAGAAAGAACATACAAAATCTCACCAAAGTGAATGAGATTCCCTACCTTAGACAATGGTCCCGTGATTAAAAAAAATTGTGACAAATGTGTGGATAAAAATAAATTTAAATGTTCATTGATATCATATCTATTGACATATATTTGTTAGAATTTAAACTAAATAATTTGTGTGGAATCAATTTGTAGATAAAACATAATGATTAAATACTAATTTAACAATAAATCATAAAATTTATGAAAAAAATTATCTTGAAGTTATACCACATAACCTAATTATTGTACCTTTTTACATTTAGAAATTAAATTAATTTTGTTTATCTTTTAGGAACGAAAGTGTATTTGTTTATTTAGGAATTATAATTCTAATTTACTCTTTTTTATGGTTAAAGTAAAATCATTTATTTATTATATAAAAAAATTTGGATACCATCAAGTATTCATGAATGTTCATGTATTCACGCATATACATATATATATTCAAAATCATGTATTGAGTAGTATTCCCTGAGAGATGGAGCATGTATCCAAGAAACGAGAGTGAATCTTCTCCATTAATAAAAAAAATGCATAATTTTAATTAATAAGTAATAACAATTGGATTAAAATTAATAGTTACAGTAGATTTAATAAAACTAATTGTTTTACTTCACTTATTGTTTAATTCATATTAAACTTATTACTCTTGTTGCTTCATTTTGCAACTTCTTTCTCGTTACTTACTCTAACTTCCGAGTTAAAAAAAGGCACACATGATTTATTGGCTTCTCTATCTCCCACCTCATGGAAGTTTTGCTTTTTTTTTTTTTCACCATTCATATCATTGAACTAGTGACAGTCTAAACACAAAGATAAAAGAAGGTTGAGGTTTTTACCAGAGGCATTGTTTTAAGCCCGTGCATTTTATTGGACATTATTAATCTTATTGATGATTAATATGATAATACCTTATAAAATTAGAGATCAAATTAATAATTTATTATTAATAAGATGTTGAGTATATTTTTTCCTTTTGAATTATGATACTAAATATGACAAGAGATTATAAGAATGCAAGTCTAGTTTCAATACAAAAGTTTAATTCCAATGCATCATTTCTCCCAATGAAATTTTCATCTTAAACTTTCATACATACACATCTCAATTATTAAACAAAATCCACCAAAAAGTTTAACTTCTTTAAGTCTTGGTTCTTGCTTCCTATCAGCATTGATGTAATTTTAAACCCTTCTAAAAATTCATTTCAATACAAAAGTTCCCCGACATTTAGTTTCTATAGACGCCAATTTTAGTCCTATAGCAAAAACAATCTCAATGGTAGCAGCATTTTCATCCTGAAAAATAGAAAAACGCATAAAAATACCCATCAAACACTATAAAAAATTTCAACTTAATTAAAGTTATTACCCACAAAATCTTAACAAGTAATTAGTTCTCAAAGTAATTTTAGAGCAATAAATGTGAAGCCGATAAATAAAGAATATATCACAATGCATACTTCATTAATGACTAGCATTTGCCCATTATTTTTATTCACCTTCTTCAATCTTCTCAAAATTAAAAAACTACAAAAATCATCTTTGTCAATAATAATAAAATGATCAATGACCATTCTATATAAAAATATAAAAAAATTCTTAATTTTATTGAATCGGTGATGAATACGAAAAAGAAGAGAAAATCATACCAGACATTTGGTTTGACACACCCTCTCGATGTGGTTGGTGTCTTGTTGTGGAACCTTGTTAATGTCGCTTTGTCGTTTTTGCTCTTTGGTCGCCATCGCGCTCAGGTTGCTAGAGTCACCAAGACGCCGAGATTATCGCGTATTCTTCGAAAACTTGTTCACCCCTTGTCATTAACTTGCGTAGAGCTCTACTTCCGGTCACAGGAGGCCCCACAATATCGAGGTTATTGCGTCCTCTTTGGACCATTAGTTGTCAACCTTCTTAAAAATATCCCGCAAATTGAGCAAACGGTAATGAAAATAGGATTGAAGAGTTGTTTTTACCTACAGTGAAATAGTGAATTTTATTAGGGTGTTGTTAGGTGCACCCAACATTATTGCTGATGCACCCACACTTAACATGAAAAGACAAAAATACCCTTGTGTATTTTTAAAAATATTTTTGTGCACCCTGCTCATTCAAGTTGATCCGCATAGGTTTTAGTTGATCCACAGTTGATATAGATGATCCGCAAGCTTCTCACGGATCAAGTTGATCCACAAGTAGATTTTTAAGACTTACGGATCAAGTTGATCCGTAAGTCTTTTACGAATCAAGTTGATCCGTAAGTTTTTTACGGATCAAGTTGATCTGCAAGTTGATTTATAAGACTTACGAATCAAGTTGATCCGCAAGTCTTTTACGGATCAACTTGATCCGCAAGTTGATTTTTAAGACTTACAGATCAAGTTGATCCTTAAGTCTTAAAAATCAACTTGATCCATAAAGAAAAAAAAAACAAAGATAATTTTACCATTTTTTAAAAATGCTGGGTGCACCAGTAATAATACTAGGTGCACCTAGCAACACTCATTTTATTACCATTCATGGTAACCATTAATTTTTTTTATTTATAAATTGAGGAGATACACTGTTCGAAAGAAGCACTGTTCACTAGTTAATTTTTTTTTTTTTTAAAGTCAAACATTCGTACATTTGAGAAAAAAGGAGAGCTAAAATGGTACTAGGCCGGCGGGGAAATGCAGCGGGACCTGCTGTGCTGCTGATGCAACGTGTGAACGAAAAACCGACTGCGCCACGCTTCGAAAAAGTTACCAAACCGCTAAAATATAATTAAAAAAAAACGAACCATCACAACTGCGCCACCAATAGAAATACCTCGCCCTCCCCGACAACAATCAAATTCTAGAGAGAGAGAAAGGAAAAAAGAAAGACCCAGTCAGAAAGTGAGAAACAAAACGAAACCATTCTGCATTGGCGGGGTTTTAGGGTTTTGTGATCACTGCACAGTGCACAGCGCCTCCATGGAAATGCCTGCCAGAAGATCCGGCAACTACACCCTCCTCAGTCAAACTCCTGACGACAACTTAACGGCGCCGTTGTTCGGTTGCTCCTCCGGCGACGGTCAAATCAACAGCAGCAAGTTCGAGAGAGTCTCCGATTGGGACTCCGGCGTCGAACACCGACAGGGGAATCGGATCGGGAATTTGCACTCCTCGTTCGGGATGCAGCGGCAGTCCAGCGAGGGCAGTTTCGGCGAGAGCTCTCTCTCCGGCGAGTTCTACGCGCCGACTCTGTCGGCTATCGCGGCGAATGAGATCGACGGATTCAGAGGCACGTTTGCGGGAAATTCGGCGGCGAGGAGCGGAGGTTCCTCCGGCAAGAGCTGGGCGCAGCAGACGGAGGAGAGTTACCAATTACAGTTGGCACTGGCTCTTCGGCTTTCCTCGGAGGCCACGTGTGCTGATGATCCCAATTTTCTGGATCCCGTGCCCGACGAATCCGCGTTGAGGTCTTTGTCCTCGTTTTCCGCAGAGGCAGTGTCGCATAGGTTTTGGGTAAGTTGAGTATTAGTTACGCCTGTTGTTCCTTGCTATTGCTATTCCGATTGTGGTTGGCTGGGTTGCTAAGTTTCGGTGATGGTTAAGAACTTGTGAGCTTGAGACTCTGCATTTTAAGTTAATATCTTATATGCGGTATATTCAGCTCAACCAGTAACCAACGAAAAAACATGTGAATGAGCGTTGCCATAGTCTAGTTCTGGACTTCTGGTTCTCGTGACTGTAGCTTGAGAATATTTATTAGTAAAATTAAGACTCTTTTTGGATAAACTTCTTCAAATAAGCACGTATAGGGAAGTTGAAAATGAGAAGGTAAAATAAATTTAGCTTCTTCTATAAGCTAAAATTAACTTGTGCACCTTAGCTTTTGGTGAAGTTAGATGAAGAGTTTTTATAAAAGTTAAGTACGTGAGTTGATTTTAGCATATGGGAGGAGCTTAATTCCTTTTTTCCCTCTTATAAGTGCTCATGGAGAAATTTAATTTATTTTGTCAGGTATAGCTGCAGTTGTTCTATGGTTGATATCATGATATGCGTGTGGAAATTTTTGGGTTTATATAGGTTTGTCTGGATTTTCTAGCTTGTATCGATACCAGTGTGCGGTATTTTTGACGATGGTAAATTTTGTGGGGAATTTTAAGTTCATGAATGAGTGATTCTGGGTATTTGACTTGATTGGATGGGAATGGAACTGCTTTAGTAAAAAAACCCTATTTGAAGTTGTGTTCATTAGTTGCTAAGGGTGGAGTTGGATCTTGAATTACAATGTGCAAGTCTGCTAGGATAAGCAAGTATGTCAGATTTTTTCCTTTTGGTATGCTTGGAAAAAAATATCAACTACTCCCACTTGTTGTGGCACTGACAGTTGAAACATTGCCTCTTGGAATTCTGGCATTTTACTCTTAGTCTGTTCCGTATGTGATGCTTCTTGAAACTAGTATTACTTAAAGAAATCCTTTTCCCACTTTCGTATTTTTTAAAACTCATTTATTGGAATTTTAACTGTTTTAAGGAGTTGAGCCAATCTTGAAAATATGTGATTAATATTTTTGCAATATTGAGGATGACATAACATGCTTGTTACCGACCAACTAGAACTAGTCTCATTTTTTCATTGACAACAGAAAACTAACTTCTTGAATTGTGGCTTTTCACTGTAAATTTGTACTACTTTTGTGTGCTTCTGCCCAAATGGGCAGATTATCCTGTTACTATGTTCCTTAAATGGTGTTTCTTAAAGCTTGCATTGCTTGTTCTAAATATTTACTATGTTCCTGTTGCTTCTTATTAATTGAAAAATGTACTGTTTTAAGGAATCAGGTAAATCTTGAAAATGTATGTTCGATATTTTGTATTTTAAGGATTTGGATAACTCGTGAAAATGTGTGTTTAATATTTTGGCAATATTGTGGGTGACTGAATGTGCTTTTGTACTATAAGTGGAAATTGCTGTCAGTGGGTTTAGTTATCATTTTTGGGGGGAAGAAGTTAAAATATGGTTGTTAAGTTGATGTGTGAATTAAGTTAAATAGGGGCAAAAAAACCTTTCCTCTCTTAATTATGCCCCCCCCCCCCCAAAAAAAAAGAAGAATTGCTCTAATTTTATGTAAAATTTAAAATTTATGGAGTAAACTGGAATTGTCTCCATCTTGATATTCTTGTTTCACTCATTGCTGGGCATGCAATTGATATGCTGTTTTATTAATAACGTGCACCAGGTGAAGGGATGCCTATTATACTTCGACAAAATTCCTGATGGCTTTTATCTAATTCATGGGATGGATCCCTATGTATGGACTGTGTGCACCAATCTTCAGGAAAATGGCCGAATTCCTTCGCTTGAGACACTAAAATCTATAAATCCTTCTGATTCTTCACTTGAAGTAGTTTTTGTGGATAGACGTAATGATCCTAGCTTACGAGAACTGCAAAACAAAGTACAAGACATTTCTTGTTGCTGCATAGCAACAACTGATGTTGTAGACCAGCTTGCGAAGCTGGTTTGCAATTGTATGGGGTGAGTCTCCTTGGCCTTATTGGCTTTGAACTATTTAGCTTGCACCAGTCTAACTATGTTTTATTGTTGTAACAAGGGGCTCAGCTTCTGTATGGGAAGATGATCTTTTTCCTATATGGAGGGAGCGCATTAATGATCTAAGAGATTGCTTAGGATCTGTCGTTGTACCAATTGGAAGTCTATCTACTGGACTTTGCAGGCATCGTGCTGTATTATTCAAAGTAGTACTTCAATTTTATCTGATGGTCAAGGCTGTGATTATGCATTTTGACTAAATTATTATTATTATTATTATTATTATCTTTTTAAGGGGTGGGGGGTGGAATTTCAGTGGTTGAATACAAAATATGGCCTTTGTGTTGTTTTTGCGATGACATGCTTTATACATGATACCTTCAGGTACTAGCTGACACCATTGATTTGCCATGCCGAATTGCTAAGGGCTGTAAATATTGTTCAAGAGATGATGCCTCCTCATGTCTTGTTCGATTTGGACTTGACAGGTATATGTTTCGTTGCTTAGCACATCTGCTATTCTGCTTATAAGCAGGACTGCAATTTCAAAGAATTGTTTTCCCATGAGCTGTGAACCGTGACCATGGAATGATGAAGTGTAAAATTATGAATGCATTGTAGCCTTGCAGTTAACATCCTGTAAACTGACACCTGTCTGAAACCATATAATTACAGGGAATACATGGTTGATCTTATTGGGAAGCCGGGTTGCTTATGCGAGCCTGATTCCTTGGTCAATGGTCCATCTTCCATTTCATTTTCTTCACCCTTGTGCTTTCCGAGACATAAACCAGCTGAACCTACCATTGATTTCAGGTCACTGGCCAAACAATATTTCTCGGATTGTATGTCTGCTGAGCTTGTCTTCGATAGTAGTTCTGCAGGTGACATTCATTTTTCATATTCAATGACTGATACTCTAATTCTGAACTGGTGATATTATCGCTATCATGGTGTCTTGGTGTACTTAGTGCTTATTGTTGTACTGTTTAAAAATTTAAGATCAACTTGTCCTTGCTATTTATTTATTTATTTCTATTTTAATGAATGATATCATTTCTATGCTAGCTCTCCATATTCAATTTGTCAAACTTGCTAATTAAGTATGAACTTAAATAATGTGTTACAGTTTCCGTATTTCAATTGAATTGTGTCCCTTTGCTGTTTTTATCAGTTTTTTTTTCTAAATTTTTTTACCTAGTGATTAGATAGCACCCATTGGTATTTTTGTTGACTGTAATTATGTTACAAATTCCTCTTCTTTTCAATCTAAGATATCCCAAGCATTTGGCTGCCTAAGTAAAACACAAAAAGGAGTTTGGTTCTGCAGATGTTGAAATTGAATGATGTTCCAAGTTTATTATTTTGATTTCTCAATCATGGAAGTGGAAGAACAATTCAAGTGACTTGGTCAAGCCTATTGAATGCCATTACCAATTCCTGTTTAGTTTTATGAAGAGAGGGGCTAAACATGTCAATTATTCTCTTTGCACTTCGCACAATGAACTTGAATAATGACATATTGAAGTATTTTTCTTCAAATACATATAACATTTGATCAATTTGCTGTTAAACAATTTGTGAAATGTGAGCTAGTCAATGTCTAGAATAATGCCAAAAACCATGAACCTTGTATGAATGTTAATGTAGGAAGTTTTATATTAGTTGTAGTTTAACATTCTATTCTGTTTTTTCTACACACCGGAACTTACCTGTGTATGTCTGAATAACTTTTATAACTGGATGCAAGTATAGGATACTCTGAATTTTTTATTACAGTACCTTTTATTTATAAAGATTTTGGATTCTCCATTCCAGAACAGTATGAAAGGCAGTACAGGGACAGGAACCCTGGGTCAATTCCAAATGATAACAACAGAAGTTCTCTCGTTCCTCTGCATCCACAACCTTATCGTTCAAGTGCACATGATCGAGGCTATGAAACATTTAAATCAGGTAAGCCTCCTCAGAATGCTGTAGAGCCGACCATGACAAGCCGGGATTCATTGCCTTTAAAGCATAACCGTCCTGGTCATAGAGATACACAGACCCGACTACTGATTCCTAGCAAACCAACTAGAGAGTTTTCCCTTGATATGGAGGATTTGGACATATCGTGGACTGATCTTGTTTTGAAAGGGAGAATTGGATCAGGTATTTATGCTTTTCTATAAATTGCATAGTATTTAAAGTCTTGTGTTTTTTTTGGTTGATTTGGGTGGGGTGAGGTAGGCATTTAGAAGAGAAACATTGAGAGTGAGAGAGAGCATAGTGAAGGTTAAAAAAGGAAGATAAGGTAGTGGTAGTGTCGATGAAAATAGAAAAGAAGATAATAACAAAGTGAGCTTATCAATACAATGAAGCTTTCCAATCCCTCTGCATATCTGACTGGGAGAGCATCTGTTAAAAGAAGTCATGGTTCAGAGTATCAAACAACAGTCATTTGACTCATTTCAAGTATCTGATTGTATGAAAGCAGTATTACCTTAGCAGTGGAAAGAAGACAAGAAGAAAATAATAAAAAGTTAACTAATTAATGCAATAAAACACTCCAATCCCTCTTCTTATCTGAGGGAGGTTCTGTAATGATGTCATGGTTCACAGAACCAAAGAAAAGTCATTTCAACTATCCTATCGCATAATAGCAGTAGGATAACAATGGGCCTCTAGCACATGTATAAGAGAAGAAAAAAGGAAAATGGACTAGAGGGTGTTGGGCAAAGGAAAGTTATACTTGTTTATGAGAGAAGTAGGCATACTGCTATGAGTAAGGAGGAAACATTGGTGGGAGAGTGTAATATAATATACACATGACATCAAGGATTTCGAGAGGAGAAGCAAGGATTTTGGATCCCTCCTGTTTGTAAATAACAGGATATGGTCCTGTTTGAGAGAGAATGACACAAGAAGAAAAATATAATTGGTGGGTTATAATCAATCAATCATGGTGGACCTTCTCTTGCGTTTTTCTCCAACAAGACCTTATCCTCTTTCCGATCCCCTTTTGGTGCATTTACTGGATAGTTCTGGGCTGTCACTTTCTCCTGTGATAGTGGAAACTGTAAAAATTAGAACACACTGCGATTCTTATGGCGGCCTACCCACTGCTTAAGGGGATTTAAAAACTGATTTAACACATATTGGGTCACAAAGAAATCAACTCCATCTCCATGAATTCTCCTCAAGTACAAGAGATGTTCCAAATCCATTGTGCAATGATGGGAGACAGAAAAAGAAACATGAATTAGGGGGTATAGAAGACTGGAGAGGTATAACAGAATAGTGGGACAGTGGGAGTGAATTGGTGGCATTATGGCATAGGCCTGGGAAGGTAGAGTCCCTGTATCAGCTCTGTTTGTTATCCCTTATTGTTGCATTTTCTGCATCTGTCCAGTATCTGTGTTGCTGTTTATTAAGCAGTATTTTTTCCCTTGTAAAAGATGTCTCCTCCTTGAGTTCTTTTCTATTTCATTAATACCAGTTACTATCAAATAACAATATGCCTAAGAAAATATGATCATTGTTCCCCTATAAAATACACTATAGAAGAGGAAAAATATCACATCACCACAATAATTTCCAATGGTCCTACAAAATGCTCTGTAGTAAATTGTAAACCAATAAAAACTTAGCCTATGTTAAGCACACCGTATTTAATGAATTACTAGCATTACATGCTTCCTTTGGCATGATATGCAACTGGTATCAATAGTCATTAATTAAATTTGGTCTGTTATATTTTCAGGTTCTTTTGGAACTGTACATCACGCAGAGTGGAATGGCTCGGTAAGCCCCTCTCTTTTTTTCTTTCATTGGTGCTGTATAAAATAAGATTAACTCATGGTTGTTTGTTTTTCCATGGGTTGTCTATATTGGTTGTTTTTTCAGCATCTCTATCATTGTATCTTGCAAATTCACCTGAATCATGTGTAATTAGAATATTAATATGTGAATGACCTCTTCATCTCTATATCTGTACAATAATCACATTTTAAAATCAGTTTCTACTCTATATTTGTTAAAGATTGTGTTGGAAAAACCGCCTTACTTGTGGACTCCCTAGCCTGCCTTAGTCATGGCCTCTTTGGGGTTGCCTAAATTGCAACCTTGAGGGTGGTGGTTTAGTCCCACATTGACTAGAGATGGCCAAAATGGAGTATATAAATGGGGGGTAACCTTCACCTTACAAACCGGTTTTGTAAGACTGATTTAGGTCCAAAACCCATATTCTAAGATATTGTTTCAAAAGCATTCAGTTCTTATAGATTATATATAAATAAAGGTATGATAAAATCATCGAGGGCAGTTTTGAAAATAACGTGCCTACTTCTTGCCATATCTAATGATTGCATATTGATCTTGTTATAAGCTACAATTATACTCTTAAAATAGGACTTCTTGCCATTCAAAGGCTGCTGTGCTCTATCAGCAGAGCTCAGTCCATAACCTGTTGTTATTTGTACTTAGTAGCTGATTGGCATCCCATTTGCCAATCTTTTGAATAGCTCATTGCCACACTACAACCAAACCTTGTTAAGCGATTTTCTAACGTAACCACAGGGCACAGGCTTATTAAAAAAAAATCATTGTCCAAGAGAATGCATGTTTTCCATTGAACTGTATTCCCCTCTTTTGCTACGTTACAATAATGAAATGCTTGCAGCATCCAAACATTGTTTTATTTATGGGTGCAGTCAATTTATCTACCCTAAGGCTTCATTTATTAGTAAATAAATGAAGCCTTATTGTTGCAAGGTGGCATATTTTATTAATGCTCTTTTTTGCTTTCAATTGGAAGACTTCTGTCCTTGTACTTTTGCTGCTCTGTCTTTCTTCTTTTTTTTCCCACTATTAGTGTTATGATTTAGAATGCATTTTTTTAAATTTTTTTGGAAGGTGTATGCAAGGGTGTGTATTTATTCATTAAAGTTTGAAGCCGGAGTAGTGCTTAATATTTAATTTTGTTTAATACATCTTTTCCCCTTTCTCTACTTACTTGTTGCATGTGTTCTTTGAGTTTGTTGTATTTACATCTGTCAAAATGTTAAGCACTGCAGGAGGTTGCTGTGAAAATTCTGATGGAACAAGACTTCAAAGGTGAACGCTTCAAGGAATTCCTGAGGGAGGTATGCTCTGAAGTTCTTATCTTGTTTTGTGCAGAAAAAACACCAATTGCACTTTAAGTTTTGCTTGCTATTGATTTGAGCTGTATTTTTACCTCTTTTGCTAGGTTGCAATAATGAAAGGCTTACGGCATCCAAACATTGTTTTACTTATGGGTGCAGTCACTAAGCCTCCTAATTTATCAATTGTCACGGAATATTTGTCAAGGTTTTGCAAGAATATCTCATCTACCAGTTCCTTTACCTTCCCCCCTATAAGAGGGATCTCTTTTCATGGCTATAAAATATCTTACACTTGAGACCTAAAGGATTTGATTGAACTGTGCAGGGGTAGCTTGTACAGGCTGTTGCATAAACCTGGCGCTACAGAGATGTTGGATGAGAGACGTAGGCTTAGTATGGCTTATGATGTGGTAAACTTTCAGAAAATAAATATTATTGTTTTTGGTTCTATTTATTTTTTGAATTAATATGATCATTATGATGTCATAACCTTTGTACCCATTGGTTAAGTAATTTGTCATTTTCATGTGCAGGCTAAGGGAATGAATTATCTTCATAAACGCAATCCTCCCATTGTTCATAGAGATCTGAAATCTCCAAACCTTCTTGTTGACAAGAAATATACAGTGAAGGTAAGAATGCAATTTTCTCGTGTCGGAAAAATTGTTCAGAGTTTCATTTAATCCATAAGTCACCTTTGGTAGTATTGTTCCACTTCTCCGGCACTCACAAATTTCCTTCTACAATCACAAGCCATGTTTGTGTATGCTAGCTTGAAAGCACTAAGATAGTCCATGTTGAGTGACACTGTTTAGCCATCATCTTTTTTTTAACTTTTTGTGAACTGGTGAAAGATAGAAATGCTATCGCAAAACTTGGTCTATGCAGGGTTGATAGAAGTTTCAACATTCTGCTATAGCTGGGCTTCATTTGATTCAAATTTGACATATTGACAAAAATCAATTTAATTCTTAAACTATATGTGAAGTGTCTTAGCAAATTTTATTTTGTGGGAGGGCAAGTTGTTAGGAAGGTTGATCAGATTCAGTCACAGCAGGAGCCAAAGGCCTTGCAAGTGTACCAAATGAGGAATACGGTCCATTAATTGTAGCTAGAGTAATAAAGAGTTTGTTATCATGCTGTTATGACAGTTAGTATCATTCTGTTAGAGCAGTCATGGTAGTTAGGGGTAATGAGAATAAATAGACCTTTTTAGCAATAGCTGGGGATTATGTATTGTACCTTTGGTGTTGACAAGGCTAGTCCTTGTGGAAAGGAGAGTGTTCTTTTGTCAACAGTTACTGATCTTTCATTATAGAAACCATTTTTTTCTCTGTTCTCTCTGAATCTTTACTCTCATATCTCTTTTTTCTCTTCCCACATCCCTATTATCTCCATAATCAACAAGGATGCCTAACGCGAGTTGGTTTTGGTCTTTGCTTGGGCATTATTGGAATAATTTGAATTTTGACAGATCCTTATTTACTTGTACCTCTTCCCTTTAGGTTGGTGATTTTGGGCTTTCCCGACTAAAGGCAAATACATTTCTCTCATCCAAGTCAGCTGCTGGGACTGTAAGTTTACTTTCAAAACGTGTATCAGCCTTTTGAATTGTTTGTCTCAGATGCCATTTTTATTTTTGCAAATTAAGTTGAACTCCTTTTTCTCTACTTAGCCTGAGTGGATGGCTCCAGAAGTTCTTCGTGACGAGCCATCCAATGAGAAGTCAGATGTTTACAGCTTTGGTGTCATCTTGTGGGAGATCGCAACATTGCAACAGCCTTGGAGTAATTTGAATCCACCACAGGTTTGTTGTATAACTTTGATATATTTCAGTGTGCTTATGCTTAGATTTTCCAATACGATTATATTGCTTTGATTTTTATGAAAGATTCTTTAAGATCTGATGACTGTAATAATATAACATCAAATAGAATGCTAATGGTATTGGTAATAGAAATCTGAAAATGATTGCAAGAGATGTATATTGGTGGAAGCATGTATTGTACTGGCCAATGATAACAAGATGAGTTTGGAGTTTTACTCTGTTTCATGGTGGCATGTTATCAACATATATTTTTTTTTTTGCTCAGCAAAAATAGGTATATTATTAATATGGAATAGTATCAGTGGTACTAGAGTTACATATATTGAGGTAAGTATGTAGCTGGTTCGAGTGTATTCACAGAACCAAGCTAATGCGCATGTAGTTGTTACATGATTACAGAACACCCATCCCTTCCTAGTTACTGAATGCTTCCTCTAGGTTAGAGGACCATTGGTTAAAATGTATGGCAAAATCCTTCTCCATGGATTTGACCCACATCCAGAGTAAGAGAACAGCATCATCCAACATTTTACTTCCGTCAAACGTGTGATTTTGGAATACTATTTTATTTCTATGATTCCAAATTGTCCATGTCAGAGCAATCCACCAACATTTCCATCTTGTGAGCCTCTTTCCCTTAGCTATCCCGATTGCATGCTGCAGGTAGTGGTCCCTTGGGTTTTGTGGCAATGCTGTTGCTAGATTAACCAAGACAATGACTCCCACCATAGAGGTAGGGTATTGCTGCAGTTGAAGAATAAGTGAGCAATAAGTGAGCAGCCTCCTCTTCTTTAAGTCCGCATAATGGGCACATCGTGTCATTTACCATCACCTGTCGCCTTCTAAGGTTCATCTTTGTTGGTAGTCTATCCCTGATTAGCCTCCATGCAAACATAGTTGATTTAGCTGGGATTTTTAGCTTCCATATGTCCACAAAGTTAGAATTCTGGTGTGCCCCCATTAGCTCTCCCATATCAGGCCATACCCGCTTTTTGTTGAATAATATCCACTTGGATCATGCTTCCAAATCCAGTTATCTTCCCTGTGAGGCTGTACTTGCTGTTGTGATAGTTCCCCAATAAAAGTATCCGCCATTGCTACTTCAGAGTCAAAAAGATCCCTCCTCCAGGTGAGCTTCCATTCCCATTCGGTGTTGTTGTTGCTCCCCATATGCATAATGATTGCCTTTTGTTGGCATGAGATGTGATACAACCCTGGGTATTTCTCCATTAATGGCATAACATTGTCTGTCTAAGGATCTTTCCAAAATCTAAACTTATCACCACCACCCACCTTCCAAACAGTTTCCCTTTTGATTACTATGTTTTGCTGCTGTTGCTGAATTGAGACCAGGTCCTTCCACCACGTGGATTCATGATTTCCTCTCGTGCCTTCCTCCAATGCCCTCCATCCGCCATACTTCGAGTTGATTATTTTTGCCCATGGTTCCTCCTGCTTGTAAAAGACATCCCAATGCCATTTCCCCATCAGAGCTGAATTAAATGTCCTGAGGTCTTTGATTCCAAGGCCACCTTTGTCTTTTGGTTGACATACCGTCTTCCAGTTGACCCATGCAATCTTCCTATGCTCTGATCCCCTTCCCCATAGAAATCGTTTCTGAATGGCTTCCAATTTGGCTATTATTTTTGAAGGTACCTTGAAAAAAGAGAAAAGATAAATAGGAATTGTTGTTAGGACTGCATTAATGATAGTCACTCTCCCCTCGAAGGATATGTGTTTGTGTTTTTCAAGTGGCTAGTTTTATCTCATACTTTCTGATTAGAGGATCCCAAAGTTCACTACGTCTTGGGTTATCCCGAATAGGGAGACCCAAGTACGTGAAAGGCAAAAACAAGATTCTACAATTAAGGTATTTAGCTGCCTCAATCCCCCATTGCTCAGGCTTCCCGATTGTCCCAAAACTGCTCTTTGCGAAATTTAACTTTAGCCCGGATACAAGTTTGAAACTTCTCAAAATGGACTTAATTGTCTTCACATTCTGCATTGTTGCCTCCCCAAAAAATATGGTGTCATCTGCGTACTGTAGTATGTTGACTGGTGTGTGTTTTTTTCGCACAAGGAAGCTATTGAAGAGGCTCTTATCTAGTGCTTCTCTCATCAAGTCAGTTAAACCTTCAGCGACAATATTGAAAAGAAGAGGTGCTAGTGGTTCACCTTGCCTGAGGCCTCTGTGTGGTATGAATTCATTTGTGGGGCTGCCATTAACTAGGACAGAAACCGAGGCTGATTTAAGACATCCCTCTATCCAGCATATCCACTTAGGGCAGAATCCTAATCTCTTCATCATATATGATCGGAAAGCCCATGAGACTGAGTCATATGCTCTTTCATAGTCCACTTTGAACACCAGAAATGGCTTAGGGCGCCTATTTGCTTCCTTCACTGCCTCATTAGCTATCAACACGCTATGCAACAAGTGTCTTCCACTTATGAATGTAGACTGTCTCTCATCAATTATGTCTGACATCACCTTCTTCAGTCTGTTCGTTAGGAGCTTTGCCACAATCTTATAAACACAGCCTATTAGTGAGATAGGTCTATATTCGTTAAGATTTCGCGGATCTTTCAACTTTGGGATCAGGGCAATAAATGATGCATTGTTGCCCCTCGGGAAGATCCCATTTGCATGGAATTCAGCAAGGAACCGGCTGATGTCAGACTTTAGTACTTCCCAGAACTGTTTAACGAACTTGAAGTTTAGTCCATCCAGTCCAGGGCTTTTTTCACTTCCATAGTCCCATACTGCCGCCCTTATTTCTTCCTCATTGAAAACTCCCACCAACATGTCATTTTGGTGTTGTCCAATACCACAGAATCTGACTCCATTAAGGACTGGTCTGCACTGCTCAGGTTCGCTGAATCTGTTGCTGAAAAAGCGGCGGACCTCCTCTTTCACTCTTAAGGGGTGATCAACCCATGAGCCATCAATAAGTACTCCTTTGACTGCGTTATTTGAGCGTCTAGAATTCATCAAGAAGTGGAAATAGCGTGAATTGCAGCCCCCCTCTTTAGTCCATCTTACTCTCACCTTTTGTCTCATCAAAGACTCATGTGAGAGTGCTGCAGCCCATAATTCCTCCTGTAGTTTTTTGCGGGTCATAAATTCTTGGGAGGTCAGCTGCCTGTTAATACTGACATCTTCCAATCTGTTTAAATCTGTCTCAATTCTTTGTACCTTGTTGAATGTATCTCCATACTGCACCCTGTTCCATACCTTCATTGCCTCCTTGAGTTTCTTGATTTTTCTTTGAGTACAAAGCCCCCCCAGCCCCTTGGGTGAAAGTTTGTCCAACATTCTCTGACTGCCTTTTCAAAAGTTTTATCCTTCAACCAACAATCAAATACCCTAAACAGTTTTGGCCCCCAGTCAATGGATTTAGCCATAAGCAGAATTGGACAGTGGTATGAAAAGTTTCTATCCAAGGTGAAACTTGTGCAGCCTGGCCATTTGAGTAGCCAGTTGAGGGATACAAGGAACCTATCTAATTTGCTCTTTGCGGCCCCGTTTGGCTTAAACCACGTGAATTTTCTCCCCACAGAAGGTATTTCTTTGAGCTCTATGTCAGCTATCCATTCATTGAAATCATTGGTGTTATTGACTTCCCCTCCCCTATGAGACACACCTTCTCTTTCAGAATGATGTCTGATGCTGTTGAAATCAACATATAATTTTACTGACTGAAATTTTCATCAATATTTGTTTCTATTTTATTTTTTTTACTTTTGGACTATCAGGTTATTCACTAATGTGTTAGATGCAGGGAATTTTGTAATTTAGTACCTCTGGTACTCAGTTATCTATCTATCTATCTATCTATCTATATATATATATATATTTATTTTTGCTGATAAAAAAAAAACTAATGTGTTAGATGCAGGGCATTTTGTATTACTTAGTCTTCACAAGTCTGTAATGTTTTGTAGGTTGTGGCAGCTGTTGGCTTTAAGGGAAAAAGACTTGAGATACCACGTGATTTAAATCCTCAATTAGCCTCTATAATTGAGTCTTGTTGGGCCAAGTGAGTGCAGATATTTCTTTCATTTGTAGTCTGCTTCAATATTCTGATCAATTTTATTGATATCCTTGGTTTTCTGCAGTGAACCCTGGAAACGCCCTTCTTTTTCAAGTATAATGGATTCTTTGAAAGTATTGCTCAAGCCCCCTATGCCTCAACCTGGTCGTCCAAGCATGTCATTACTGACCTGAATGGTTGGAATCATAGTTGTTATTCATGCACATACTACAGGATTTTATTAGTTTTGATGTCTAACAGGAATACACTGTTTCAATAGTCCCAGGTGCGTACCAAATTCCGTAATGACTTTGCTTAGCATTAAATCCTGTTTGGATGTAGTCTTTTTCTATAAAAAATATTTGTGTTTTGTGGTGAAGGGAATGATTATCAATTTTCAAGTGGGGAGTGGAGAGATTATCTTCCAAATATTTTGTCACGAATCAACTATCTTGAAAGCTAAAACTGTTAGGTAGAGATACATAAATTATTCAATACTTTTATAACATCTCTAACCCACTTCACACGAGCCAGTTGGACTTGAAATGTGAACAAGGCATAGACCCATTTACCTTGTGTTTGAGTTTGACATTTTTTATTTAGAAGAATAGGGGTGAGAAGGATTTAACTTTATATCACATGATCATAGAAGTTGAATACCATGTCATGAACTAATTAGATCAAAAGCTTAAGCTATTAAGGTAAAGAGACAGGAATGATTTTATACTTTTATAACATCTCTAACAATTATCATTAGAGTGTGAATTACTGACTCCATAGGGATTTTGCAAAAATAAAATTAAACGAGCTAATAAATTCACCAAAATGATTCCTTGTGGTCACCCAAACAAGCATGTTTACCCTTCCATTAGTGTTTCTTCTACCTCACCAATGGAAAGCACGGAAAAATGGCCTTACATGTCCATTCCTTGTCTTAGTTGCTCAAATATGTTTGCAGTCAAATGTGGACAGCTTGGAGTATGCTTCTGGAATGAAACATTTTGAGGGCCTTCACATTTTTGGGTTGCTGTGTTAATGGCTTAGGAGAGAAAGCCAAATATCCCCAATAAGGGTAGACCAACTTATGGTCTGTGAGAGGAAGGACAAAAGGGCTATTTAAGTGAGAGGTTCATATAGTGTTGTAGTTAGGGGAAAGCATGACACTGATGCCTCTTTCAACAATTCAATCCAAAATCAGACCTTGTAACTTCCTCAAATAATTACACGGGATGTAGTTTTTGAGCTCACCAAGCTTTCATCCAATTCAAGAAAGATTTCTAAGAATTTACTGGGATTCATGGTTTTTGATAAACATTTTCATTTGAGAGGATTTGTTAATGCTTTTTTCACTAAGGTGTGGGTCCATATAAAATAATTCGCGGAGTAAATCTAAAATCATCACTCTATTAGCGCCGTGCCGCCATTGCCTTTCTTTAGTAAGGTGGATGGAGCATTGTTAGGTTGGCTACGAGGATTTTAATGAGTTTAAAAGCACTTGTTTTCTTTTCTTTACTTTTATTTTGCATAACCCCTATGATTTGAGGGGGTAATTTACATTCTTTGCCTTTATTATAGTCATTCTTTTCAAAGTAAGAGGTCTAGCTTAGTTGATTGAGCAGGTGTTATAAATCTCTTGGTATTATTTTTTATTCTATGAATTAAAAAAAAGTTTAATATGTTGAGCATAACTTCAACTCAATCAAAATTAATTGGGACTTGGGAGGCTTATGTTGAGTTATGTACTTTATTTTTGGGTGTTGGAGAGGGGTTTGGTTTAAGGGGGTTGGTGGTGTTAACGTTTTTCGTCCTTGATGGTTGTTGCTTGTAAAAGTTAGTGCATGCCGTAGCCCCAATGATCGAACTAATACTTGTTCTTTTTTCGGTTGCAGAGGCACAGTTGTACATTTCTGTTCTAATTCGGAGTAAGAATACCCATTTTCAACGCAAAGCCAGGATACTCCATCTTTATTCCAACAAAATATTGTTTAGTTAGGTGATACTATATTTTGTGAAGAAATGTATAATTTTTTTCATCCATAAATTTGTATGAAAAATTATTCTCATTGTAATTATAATCAGTTAATGATAAGCAGCTTTAACGGTCTTGGCTACTTGATTTTTTTTTGGGGCGTGTTTTTAATTCCCCATTAATCCAGAGTGTCCTCGCTTTTGGGGACTGAATCAACCATTCAAAAAAGATTAGGCTATTTACAGTTCGTTACAAGGGTTGGATCAGTAGATTCGGCTGTCATCAACATTGAGATACCATTTTGAATACAAGCAACTAAAGCATAGCAAAATAAGTGGCAGTGTTATAAAAATCAAATAGGTGATTGACTTGGTAGAGGGACCAAGAGTCTAACTAGTGAGTCAATGATTAAGCTGCATGGATCGGTAAAATTTATAATTAAAATAATTAAATATGGAACATGTACTTTGTTTTGTCTCTTACATATGAATGAATTTAAATGAAGTGGTTTAACGAAATTTTGCAAATGGACCAGTCAGATTGGCTTGTCCTGTCGTGTTTAATAACACTCGATAGAGAGAATATTTTGTGGGAATAGTACGTGAAATGTCCATTCGAAAGCGAGGAGATAACATTAAGAATGTCTAATTAAAAAATTATAATGATAAATATTTACTTCCTAAATTTTGTATTTTAATTTATAATATAAGATTGAGTTATTGTTTTAAAATTAAACTTAAAATAGTAAAATTTTAAGTTAAAAATAAATAACGAAAAGCGGAATTGCTTATGAGGTCTATTTAGTAAATCTCTTGGGGAAGTACCAGTACAAAAAATAGTTAATTAAAGTGAAAAAAAGATTGTGTATGGTACTGGGATTTAATAAAACAAAACTATAACATATAGACTTAAGCTACTTGAGCTAGGTGCACTTCGAAAGTTATTTCGTGCTGTATAGCCAAATTAGTAGCTCTTGTTAATGTGGAATCGTATCCAACCTATGCATGACATTGCCATGATTCGAGCGGTGCCAAATGAGTAGTAACAAGGCAGCAAAATCTTCGAAGTTCTAATATAAAGTGCGAAGCAAAAAGATATTTTCTAATCTTTAACGGGTTAAAATCATGCTATAAATATGATAAATTCCCCCATCGCTAAGGTTTGTTTCAGAAAAAGAGATATGGGCTAATGGGCCATGAGAGTAATATGGGTCCATCCAATGTTGGCTGTAGACGTGGCAACAGAGGGGAAAGAGTGAGAGCAATTTTCCGTTATTATGGTAGAGAGGTTTGAGCCAAAGAGACGAGAGAAGGTGTCTGAAAACCGAAAATGAAGTTTTAGTACTCTGTTTAGAGCAGTATTACACAATCTTGCGTTGCGTTCTCTATTTACAAACGCAATTGCCAGGAAACAATCTCAATCTCAATATGTTTTCCCACCACAAAATATGAACCTAAACTCATACCAGAGGGACCAGTTGTGTTCCCTACCACTCTTTCGTTCTGATCAAGCATTGCCGTTAACCTCTTTACCTTCTCTTCCTTTGAAGCATTCTCGACCATGTCTTCTTCCCAGTTACCTTCCTCAAGTCCTGATTTTGAGACGGTAAATAGTTTGCCACGGCCACTTGAATGCTTGCAAGGGAACCCGGTTCGGGCACTTTTTTCCAAGACTTTCGACCTCGTCGACGATCCGTCGCTGGATCCGATCATATCCTGGGGCTCCTCCGGTGTTAGCTTCGTGGTGTGGGATCGTACCCTGTTTGCAAGACACGTCTTGCCAAGGAATTTCAAGCATAACAATTTCTCCAGTTTTGTTCGCCTGTTAAATACTTATGTGGGTACTCTATATGTATTTTGATGCTTGTAATTTGTAACTGGTTTGATGAAGATCAACCATGTGTAGTTGTGATTTGAGACATGTTTTGTCAACTGGGAATGGATTTTTTTTTTTTGGCATTTTGTTGGTGTATCCGAAGTTTCTCTTGATGCTTAAGATGTGACTTGTAATAAATTTTCTGATTGTATCTTAATTTTCGAATGATTGGATCTGTTTCAGCAGGTACAGTAGTGTGTCAAAAGTCGTTTTTTATTTGAGGTTACTCTGTGTTTTCTTATTTGTCACTTGCTAAAACTCAACTTCCATGTTATGGACTTTTCTATGGTAGTGCCTATTACTACTGATGGAGCAGTGTGATAAGAATATGGTTCAGATATTTTCCTATGTGGATTTTAGAACTAGAAATGGCAGCAGAAGGAGTGCTCTCCGAGTGTCTACTATATTAGGGATTTCACCCTCAGCAGGTAGTGTTTCTATGTTTCTGTGGGGCGTTTGTATGCTGCCAGAACTTACATTATGTTATTACCATCTTGATTATTTCCTTTTGTTTGTGTAAAGCTTGTTTTGGATTCACAGATTGCAAATTCCAACACAGCTTCTTTCATCTGCTCCTAATGACTTTAAACTCTGGTGTGTCTTAACCAAAATTTATTCTGTTCCATTCATTCTTAATTCACTTGGCATTTGTATCCAGGTATTCCGCAAGATTAACACAGATAAGTGGGAGTTTTTTAATGAAGCTTTCCAGCGAGGAAAGAGACATCTTCTGAAGAACATTCGAAGGTGCGGGCCACCTCAGTCCCATCAGGTTGGTAGCTATATTGTGCCTTATTCTGATGCAGGTAAGGCTGGGCTTGAATTTGAGATAGAAAGTCTAAGGAAGGACAGGAGTGTGTTGATGCAAGAGGTGCTTGAGTTGCAACAACAGCAGAGAACAACACTTCAATGTGCGAAACAGGTGAATTAGAGGCTTCAATCTGCAGAACTGATACAGAAACAAATGGTTTCTTTCTTGGCAAGGTTATTTGAAAAGCCAAGTTTTTTAACCCACCTTCAGCATGAGAAGGAACAAAGAGATATAGGGTCTCCTAAGGTGAGAAGGAAGTTTGTCAAGCAGCACCAATGCCAAACAGGAATATCAGATTTTTTGAATGATGGGCATATTGTAAGATACCAACCTGATTGGAGAAATGTATCCATTTTCACCTGAAGAGTCTCCTAATTACCTTTCTCAGGCTTTGGCAAAAGAATTGAGTGAAGGCGCAGAGAATATGATATCAGATGAATTGGCCACAGTCCATGAGGTAATGCCAACTGCTGACACCATTGGGTTAAAGTCATCAAGCTTTGGACTTGAAGATACCCTTTTCAAAGGGAAAAATGTCATGAGCTCAAATCAAGAAGTTCTTCAATTTGACCAAGGGGGCAGGATTTCCAGAGCTTTCACCTCTTGAAACTGAAAGAATCATCAAGCAAGAGGATAAATGGAACACCAGCTTTAATGCTAGTGGCGCTCCTTCAAGGTTTGGGAATGAGCAGTGGGGAAATCCTACCAATTATGAAGTGCCAGAATTTGGAGTCACGAGTGGTATGTCAGACATGTGGGATATTAACTCACTTTTAGCGACAGAAAGTTTCCCAACTGATGATTCAACACTTGATGAAATAGAAAGATAATAAGAATATGGATCCATCGGGCTTCATCTGCTTCTGCACATATTGTGCTGTGTTTAGTTCCCAGAGGTTCAATTATTGAATAAATTGATTTGTAACTGGTGTTCATTCACTAATCACCAGCTTTCATTCTTTTAGATTAGTTGTATATTGTTCATGCGAATAGTCATGAACCAAATTCTTAATTTGAATATTGTTCTCCTTAGTTTCTTTACTTTATGGTTGGATTCATATCTAGTATTTAATGTTAAGGCATGTGATAAATATGAAAGATATGAGAGAAATGCAAGATATAAGAGACATTTGTTTCTAACAGACAATTAACCGAGTCAGGATGAACAGAATTTTTTTTACTTGGTTCCTGTGAGTTATTAATACATGTATTAGAGAATTTGTTGAGGCGTGAGAAGGGTAGATTGAGATGCTTGGTAGAATTAGAATGTAGGACAACGATGATTGGTAAGGATTTGTGGGATGGAGAAGATTCAGAGTGTTTGGAGACATTATCCTGTAATCTTGTTTTGATAGTAAACTCTTCACATATGTTGAGCATTCACCATTTCACAAAAATAACGCCTGAAGCGTCAGCAAACAACGATGTTACCATATGTTGAGGACAAGTTTCCCAAAGTGTCCATGTAAATATCACTTGATGATCCATGCTTGGCTAACCAATTTGCACATTGATTCCCTTCTTGCATGGTATGAGTAAAGTAGAGCTGCCATTGTTCCCTTGCGAAGGCTTTTATTTGATTAAGAATAAATGCATGAGGATGCCAGGTAGCAGATGTATCTCGAGTTAAATTCCAAGCCACGAGAGAATTTGTTTCACATAATACCTTTTTTAAAACCAGCATTCCATACAACACGTAAACCATGAAGAATTGTCATAAACTCTGTTGTCATGTTAGCAGTGTGACCACAACAAACTGAGAATCCCGTCAGCTAGTTCCAAGAGAAATTCTGTCAATACTTTTACAAAATCATATTCAGGTGGAATCCAAGATATTTGACGTTAAGAAGAAGTTTTTGTAGTTGTTGAGGAAGCTAATAAAATTCCTAGAGTAACTTTTACAATGTACCATGTAGACCAAATGCGTTTCTCAAAGATCTCCACGTACCTTGATATCCAAATCAACCAACCAGCAAGTACAAGCAAAAAGATTTCTATGTCGTTTCAGTTGAGTTGCGAACCAAATGTCTTAATTCACAATGAAGAAGTCAACACTGGAATCCATATTTATAAGACTCCATATTTGAGTTTCCTTGCTACAATCTCTCAGTAAGTGAACTATGATTAGCAGACTCGTGAATCAATCATTTGCATGGGTGGACTTGGCAGTGTAGATACCAGATTGGATATGCCCCGAAATGATCACACCATGACTATTTTCATCAAGAATTAAGTTCATCATCTTATGCTTAACATCAATTAGAATAATGGAGGAAAAAATATTTCCAACGCCAATGGCCATCAACAAAGACATCACGAATAAGAAGTTGGGTATCACTTACACGTTGGAATTTTTTGGCCTTATCTCATAAGGATATTTAAATCATGTTAGTGTTTTGATACTGTAATAAAATTCCTAGCATGAAAACAACTTATTATTAATTATATTTAAGTCGGATGTAAGTAATATGTTATGTTGGAAATTAAAGTATCAAAACAACATAATATTAATATTATTACATTGATTTGATTTAGATCGACTGAAGATACTTTAAAACACTAAATTAATTTATTTAAATACGATTGATTTGAATTTTATTTCATCTTAAATCCTATCCAAACACTCCTAATCTAAAAAGATTTTTAAAAATATTTAATTTTAAGGTTAATTTTAAACATTTAAACGTGATATATTCTTTACACAAAAAAGTGATATTTTTTTTTATCAGAAAATGTTTATTTTACTTTAATAAAATTTTATCGTTTAAAATCAAGCTTTAGGAAACCGTTAAAAAATATAAGAACTCCATCATAAGTTTTTGAACTCTTTCTTCTTCGTTTTTTTTTTCCAACCAAGATCACAGCCTACTTATAAACACTCCACCTCCTTCCACCTTCTTCCATCTCTCTCTTTTATTTTTTATTTTTTATTAATTCATGTAAATTAGGATTAGGGTTTATCTCAATTCGCCCTCTACAATTTTAAATCCGAGCTTCTCTTCGATTCATTCCCCCTCCCCAATAAAACCGGCGCGAGAACCAATAAAGGTTAGGATTAGGGTTTTAAATTCGTTTGCATTTGATTCGAATGAACATGGAGAGATCGTTGGACAGATCGAGAGAACCCGGTCCCAAGAAGCCTCGATTAATCGAGGAACTCAGCGCCCGACAATTACCTCTACGCCCTGCGGCAGTTACTACGTTGCCGTCTACGAGGTTCCGAGCATATGACAGAGACTCCGGCGGCGGCGGAGGGTATCAGCCGCAGCCTCCGCCGCACCAAGAGCTTGTGATTCAGTACAAGACCGCGCTTGCTGAGCTCACTTTCAATTCGAAGCCAATAATTACCAACTTGACTATTATTGCTGGAGAGAACTTGTCTGCTGCCAAGGCAATTGCTGCCACCGTTTGTGCTAATATTATAGAGGTGAACAAAATATGCAGTTGTTTATGTCAAGTTTATTGAATTGAATAGTAATGGATTTGGAATGAAGAAAGAGCAATTCAATTAGTTTTATTGTTTGTCATGCTATGCGTTGATGAATTGGGTTAGTGTTGTACTTAGATGGAAATGAATGCTAGTCAGAAAAAGGGCATTCATAGTTTGTTCAAATTGAATTTCATCTCATTTCATTGGCCCTGTAGATGTAGATTGGTTCTTAAGTGGTACACTCTGCCCTGCACCTTAAAAGAACGAAAAACATATTTAGTTTTCCAATCAGAGTTACAAAGAAAAACAAATACTGTCCTTTGGCCAAATTACGGTAGCTTGGTATTTTGACTACGTGTGTAACTGGTAATTAGCACCATTGGGGAGTGGTTTTGGTATGCACAGGGGATTGAGAATCCTGGTAAACATGGATTTTTCCATTTACAAGAGAGAAGTGAACCCTAAAAGTTTCCAATCTCAATCAGTGCTAAAGTCCACTTTTGGTGAAATTTGATACTAACTTTTAATTGGATTAGATATCGTTGATTGCAGCTGTTTCCCTTGTTTTCATATGTCAGGGAAATCTTATTTCTCTCATGGCGTCTTTGTATTATGGAAAAAAGGTCTTGTTTAATTGAAATGAGTTCATGACTTTCCAGGTTCCGAGTGATCAAAAACTGCCATCTCTTTATCTCTTAGACAGTATTGTGAAGAACATTGGACGGGATTATATAAAATATTTTGCTTCCAGACTACCTGAGGTCAGATATTTATTATCTTTAACCACTTTACCTTCATACCTTTTCTTTGATATGCTTATATGATGAATCCTTTAGATTGTGAAGTTATCAAAATGTATACTGAACTATTCTGATAAAAGTCAGTTACATGAATCAAGAGATTGTAAGAATTCTTGTATTTCCCTTAAAAATAAATAATCTATTTATAATGAAATGGAACCAAATTTTCCCTTTGCATTTTTCCTGCAATATATGTTTTCTAATTCTATACACCTATTTTTAACTAGGTACTACTACTTTACATTTTAGGTATTCTGCAAGGCTTACAGACAGGTTGATCCTTGTGTTCATTCAAGTATGAAACATCTTTTTGGAACTTGGAAAGGAGTCTTTCCTCCTCAGTCCCTTCAGATGATTGAGAAGGAACTTGGCTTTGCACCTGCAGTCAATAGTTCAGCTTCAGTATCTGCTACAGTCAGGAGTGATTTGCAGTCACAACGCCCACCTCATAGTATCCATGTGAATCCCAAGTATTTAGAAAGGCAGCGTCTTCAGCAGTCAAGTAGGGTAGGTGCAATTATGTCAAAACTTGTCCTTTAAAGGTTTGAAATGATGCATTTTGATAGGAATCAGTCAAGATTGGACAGTGATACAGAAGCTTTTGTGATGGAACTGAAATTTAGAGTCATGTGTTTCTTGGATGATGAAACAGGACTGGAAGACATGTCATTTTTAATCTTGAATATGAGACAATACAGTATTTTTGCAATAAGTGTAATTGAATTGGAATTTTCATTGAACTAATTTGAATTTCTTTTTTTTTCTTCTTAATCATGAATTATCCTGATTTTGCGGTTCTGTTTATGGTTTGACATGTGACATATGTGCTATTAACCTTTTTAGACATTAGTTAAAAGTAATATTTTGAACATCATCTTCATATTATTTTTATGTACATATTTTAGATTTTTGTTTTCACTTTGTAACTGTATCTTAAAGTCTGATTCACAATTCAAGTCTTTTGGTCCACCATCTCTTGTACTTATTTCTTTTGCCATGTCCTTTTTTTATGTCATGAAGAGTAAAGGAGTAGTTAATGATATGACTGAAGCTGTTTTAAACTCAAATGAGGATTTGGAGAGGCCAGATAGAGCTTTGAGTGCTGCTCGACCATGGCTGGATCCTAGGATTAACATGCTTGTATGTGAAGTAGCTTTTCTTTTCCTCTTTATACTATTCACTCTATCAGTTGTCATATTTTTAATGTAGTGCTGTATATTGCAGAATAATCAGCACACACATAGAGATGCATTTAATGATTCTGTTCCTGAAAAGAGCATGGATGGGTCATCATACGGAGGCAGTGAATATAGTTCTGTCATTTCAAGTAATTTGGGTTCAGGGGCTGGAAGAACTGGAAGTAAGCTCATTGATTTAGGACATGACAGAACATGGTTCAAAACAGATGGTGGTGATGCAGATACTACATCTGGGCAAAGAAATGGTTTCAATCTGAAGCATAGTTTTTCTAATCATGAAGCACCAAAGTCCATGAATTTGGATGCACATTGTCAGCCGAGACAAAGCATAACTAACAAACAGAACGATGTGATGTCATGTAACTGGAAAACTTCTGAAGAAGAGGAGTTCATGTGGGATGAGATTGACAATGGTTTGATTGATCATGGACCCAATGTATCAAAAACTTTGAGCACGGACACATGGATGGCAGATGTTGAAAATTTGGTAAGCTTGAGGAAAGGGTCAGTTGCACTTTGCCATTTATTCATCCAATTGCAGTTTTTCTCCTTTCTCCTAATTTATAAAATGAAGTGCATTCCTCTTTGACTTAACATGATTTTTTTAGGGGGGGAATGGTGTCCCATGTCCTCCAAATTAATAAAATTCTATCTGATTTGAAAAGCACTTGTCCCACCAGTAATTTTTTCACGTAACAATTAAGTCCAGTTAATGGTGTCTAATTTTAATCAGACGGTATAAACAGTGGCAGATCCACTCATTGGGGTGTGGGGGCAATTGCTCCCACAAAGTAAATCTTTTACTTGAATATATTGAATAAATATTTTTTTTGTCCCGATAAAAGAATAGGTCTTGTCCCCACAAGATAATTTTTTTTAATAAGATGAATATAAATAGTTGTAAAAGATAAAAGAGAAAATAAATTGATACTAATTTTACTCACTTTATCCTTTTTAATTTTACTGTTTTAAATTTTTTATTACTATTTTTAATAAAGCTTATACAATTTTTTGTTTGAGAAAATATTAGACTATTTTTTTCCCCCACTTAAAAAAATTTCTGGATCCGCCACTGTTATAAGCTTATCACTTTTTGCACAGATAGAACATCATTTAGAGTCTTTTATCCCATTAAAAAGTCACTTGTGTAAGCTTCTTCTAATTATGAGAATCAATCCCTATCTTGAAAGATGGGGACATTTCAGAAAATCATATTTTAAAGGAAGGGCCAAATTGCTTGGTAGTTAGTGGCTTAGTGCAATAGAACTATTAGTGTGGTAACATGCAATTACCCCTAATATTTAACTTTTGTATCAAAGAAGTTCTTTTATAATCGTTGTAGGGCCGATTGCCTGAATTCCCTAAGATAATATGCCTAATTTTGTTGATTAAATCAAACACTAATTTATCAAAGCCGAGCAATCCAAAGTTCTAAATATCCTAATACAAACGAAGAAAAAAACCCTGATTTAATTTGTTATAAGATAACCCGGTTCCAAAACATTCAAACCCTAATAATTAAACCACTTAATCCCTAATTACAAAGCCTCAAATTATGGATGCATCACAAATTAATACAATCATCTGAAACTATATATATATATATATATATATATATATATATATATATATATTATTGGTTATACTTGGCTGATTTATCTTTTCCATGTGCAGGAAGGTGAAGATCACCTCCAAATTACACGCCCTTTTGGGGCAAAGGTCAATAGAGAAATATCCACTGTTAAGAATCAATTACCTGGTTTGGGGGGCCATCCACCATCATCGTGGCAATTGCAGAATCTAAAGCCAGGCTACTCAGAAGGATTTGTGTCCTCTCATAGTGCCTTACCAGCCAATGCAAGTTCTTTGACTGTCAAGAAGGGGAACCAATCCTTTATGTCGAATTCGGTAGTAGGAAGGGTCAAATTTGTGGGACAACAATTTGATTCTGGGGAAACTGAATCCCCTTCTTGGCAGTCACCTTTGCGGCAACAGTCTCCATCACTGCCAGGAACAGTACACCACCCTCATTCAATGCAAAATTTTGCTGACCAAGAATTACCCCAGAATCTCAAAACCTCTCAATTTTTGGGAGGTCCGATAACTCAGCATATTAGAGATCACTCCCTTACGCTACGCCCGATTGTTCAGGTTGGTAACTTGCGAAGATCACAGGAAAAGGACATGCAGGGCCCGTTATCTTCCATGACTTCTTTTCGACCAAAGCTTCAGCAAAAGCAGCTGGACCCGTCTCAGTCTAAAGTTTCTTTAACCAGAGAAACTTCAGCACAGTTGACCACAAATAATTTGTCAGCTGCACCTGTCAAGAGTGGAGTCATCCCCAAGAAATCAATTACCTGTGATCCGGATCCAAGGAAGCATCCATCTCAGACTGGGGTTCAGCCTACTCAGTCTGGTAGACCTACCACATTAGATCCTCTGCATAATGACTCATCTACACTGCCAAAAAACACTCAAGGAAAGGCTGGACAACCACCACAAAGGCTTTCTACTCAACCACCCGCTTCCTCTAACATTAGCAGTTCCTCAGCTCCGACCTTAAATACTGCCAAAAATAATAAACTAAATCCAATTTCAAACCTTTTAAGCTCATTGGTTGCAAAGGGTTTGATATCTGCAGAAACAGAATCACCAACTATGGTACCAAGTGAGGTTCCGAAGGGATCCAAAGATCAAACTGAAATAATTACCACCAGTTGTTCTTTACCAGTTACATCAATTTCTGGTTCTGCAGCTGTCCCAGTATCGTCTTCCGGAGATGAGGTAGATTCTGCTACAAAAACCTCTCTCGCCTCACCTCAATCAACTAGCACGGAAATCAGAAATCTTGTTGGCTTTGATTTTAGACCTAATGTAATTCGAGAATTCCACCCATCAGTAATTAGGGAATTATGGGATGATTTCCCTCATAATTGCAAAGTTTGTGGTATTAAGCTTAAACAAGAAGAACTGTTTAATAGACATTTGGAGTGGCATGCCACAAGAGAACATGGTCCAATTAAGGCATCAAGAAGTTGGTATGCTGAGTCTAGTGACTGGATTGCTGGCAAGGCAGAATATTCATCTGAGTCTGGGTTTAATGATTCTGTTGATGTACACGAACAAAAAACAGACAGCAGTCAATTGGATACGATGGTTCTAGCAGATGAAAACCAGTGTCTGTGTGTATTGTGTGGCGAGCTATTTGAAGATGCGTACTGTCATGAAAGGAACGAGTGGATGTTCAAAGGGGCCGTTTACATGAACTATTCAGATGTCAACTGTGAGATGGAAAGTAGAAATGTGGGTCCCATCATTCATGCCAAATGCTTATCAGAGAACTCAATCGTCACCAATTTGGTAAGGCCTATTATCTGATATTGGTTGACGTCTTCCAGTTTAATGTTTAAACTTCAAAGCTTCAATTTGTCTACTTGAAGGAGTGTGTTTAAATTTTGGCTTATTGCACTTTTTTCCCTCAACTTTTTAATTTTTGATGCATTTTTATCCCTTACAAAATAATTTAGTGTACTTTATTCTCAACTTTTAAGAAACTTGTGAATTTTACCTTCTATCATTTATCCATTAATAATTGCTAAAATTGGAGTAGGGTTGAAAAAAGGTCAAATGGCCCGTCAGGGCTTGCAGCTTGGCCTGACCTATTTAGGCTCTAGCTAATGCTTTTCATAAAGTCTTTTTAACTAAAAAGGTCAAACTGTAGACTTTAAAAAAAGTCTATTAAACGGGATAGACTGACTTGTTTATACAATAGTATATATAATATTATATATATATATATATATATATATATATATATTTATATTTAATATATAATTATTAATAATTTTATAATAAAAATAATATATGTAAGGATCAAGGTTTGTTGGCCCAGTTAGACCTATTGGCTTGTTTATAGGTCCTTCTATAAAATAGGTTGCTTAAACGGACTTTTAAACAAGACTAAGGCTTAAAGAAAGGTTAGGTAGGCCATGGGCTTTCAATCAAGCCAGGCTCAGGCTTAATAAAAGCCTATTAAGCCTGATAGCTATTTATAATATATATATATATATATATATATATATATATATATATATATATATATATATATATAATATTTTTTATTGGATTTTGCTAACTACACATCCTTGTTTTATAGGCCTTTCTACAAAAACAGATTGCATAAACATTCAGGTCAGATCAGACTTTTATATAAACAAGATTAAGGCTTTAAAAAAGGCCTGTAAAAGGTAAAGGTCAGCCTGCCTGTTTCCAATTGATAGGTTTCTTGTCAACCCTCCTCTCTCCTGTTCAATTGTTTTAAACAGTATTTTTCCTACCTTTAGGATAAGATCAAATTAAAGGTATGTAAAAAAAAAAGGAAATTAAGGGGAAGCCTCCGTTTCAGTATTAGGGGTCTAAAATATAATAATTAATTGAACGAGCTTCGCAAGACGTGAATAAGTGAATCACTAGTGTATTTGTTTTGGCTCCTATTTCTCCTATCCCTTTTCTTTATCCAAAGTTAATAAGATTTCTTGTGTAAAAATAAATTTAATTAATAAATAGAGAAAAAATTAAATGCCAAGTCAAACGTCGGGATTCATATCTCAAGAATGTGAGTTCACATTCTACTTTCGATATATGAATCTTATTGGTGAGCGATAAGTAAGTGTCTCTATTAGTACTTAATGAGCCTTGCGGGTTGAGACATGTCATGACTTGGTAAGCCTTGAGACTCAATTCTCCTAAATTTTTTATAATAAAAAAATCAAATATCAGATGTGAATGCAATGCTAATTTAACACGATCTAGAAAGAAAATTATAGGATCTGGAAGCAGCAGCCCAACAATGATTCCCATGGATGTTTCTTGTCTCAATAGTGCATGTTTAAATTAAAGTTGGAAGAATTCAAAAGTATATTTATCTTAGAAGCTACAATTTTTTTCTTCTTCGACTGGTGTATTAATCCAAACATAAGATTAACATGATTATTAGCCATAAAAATCGTGGATCTATTTTTTAGGCAAGCCGCAAGTCCTTTTACATATATGACTTATTGTATTATATAATACTTCTCTTTTTATATAATGTTTAAAGGTTTTGACACATCAAATAATGTAATTTGTTGAATTTCAAAGAAAACACTAGGTAACTTTTAAATATATCCTTTATCTCTCTAAAATGTATTTAATGCAATATTGATTTTGTAAAATTACCTAATTTTTGTAACAATTTTTTCTCTATAAAATGTTATATAATTTGAAACGATGGGAGTATATGCAATAGGCACATGATCAGAAACAGTTATAATATGGCCTTCTTTTCTTTATGTTTATTAATCTGATACATCTTTTTCTTTATTTATGTTAGGTCTAGGGCTTTTGTGTTTTGTCTTTAATTTTTTGAATTATAAAAAAAAAATAACTATACGTATTGTTATTGGGGATCTGGCTGTGAATATATCCACCAATGGGTTTCCACACTCATCTAAAATGCTCAAGTAATTAAAAAATAATTGTGGGAGTCAATGCAAATATCATTGTAACATGCACGCATATGTTGTAATGTGGTATATACTTCACATGAGTGGAAGGTCATTATAAATTGAAACGGATTCAGTGATTTTAAAGCGGGAAATCACTGTGACTTTTCTCCTTTTTAGGCCATTAGATTAATTTTTAATGGTCTAGGTTTTTGCCATTTATTTTAAAAATATTTTTAATTTAATTATTAATTTGGTTTCTATATTTTATATATTTAAAAGTTATAAAAAATATCACTGAGCATGTAGATTAATTTACACATCATCTGTATCTTCTTTTTGGAGAGAATGTTGTTCAAACTGAAGACTAATATGACCAGTAAAGTTTTTTTAGAGACTACTTGATTAAACTGAAATAATTTATATAATAGTTAATCTATATGCTTAATAATACTTTTTATGGTTTTAAAGTATAAAAAATATAAGATTGAGTTAATAACTTGATTAAAAAAATCTTTTAAAACAAGTGACAAAATATATAGACCAACAAATTAAATTAATGATATAAAAATGAGGGAAATTCACTTCCCTCCACAAAGTCACTGAATTCATGCCCATTGTAATTAGAGAATTGTGTTTTCTCAAGCGTGAAAGTCAACTCCATGAAGAGACGAGAAAAACTAAGGCTTCAGCATATATATGCAGTACACACTAGAGTTTAGATCAATGAGTCAAGAGAAAAAGAGAAGAGAAATATCAATGGATATTGAGCGTTTGAATTGTGGCAAAGTAAAAAAAGTAGAGGAAAAAATTATAAGATAAAAATTCGGAATATATTCTATAGAATAAGAGGAGTTATCACAATTAGTATATGATCTACATATACAAAAGAAAATGTAGCTAATCTACCAATCATCTAACTAATACGATAACAACCAAATGAATTCCAAATTAATTTCAAATTATTTTCTTGTAACATTCTCAGCAAGCTGAGATACATATAAGCTAATATCGCTTGAGATTTGCATATATAATGCAAAATTTATTAAGTAACAACATAAAAAAATAAAATAAACAAGCTGTAATCACTTTGTAAAAATAAATAATAAGCTGAATTCAAGCACAAGCTACATTTTATCCTTTACTTTGATTGAAGTTTTTTTAAGTAAAATTTAGTATGAATCAATTGTTTATAAAATGCTACTTTTACATTATTCTGCATCTTTTATTTACGTTTTCAACCATTAATATTCATTTGTAATATTTTTGTGAAAATTGTTCATACCAAACAACATCTCCCTTTTTTCAATATGTCATCCTTCGTTCTTCAAGTATAAGAGGCAAGAACATGTATTTGAGTAAATAAATGTTTATTTCATAAATTCTTATTAAATGAGAATTAGTGTAATAAATTTGAATCATTTGATTATAAATTTATTTTATTTTTTTATGGAATTTGATTATAAATTTATAAAAAAAAATTAAAAATTATTTTCATGAATGAATTTACTAAAAACTATTAAAATAAACTAAAATTATATATAGTCAAAAATTATTTTTCTGAATCTAAATAAATTTTGTATAAATTCTTTGTGACACTCCTATGACTTAATGAGAACCTTTGTGTGAAATACTAGTTGATTCATAAATAGTCAACCCTTCACTTTAACTTGAAGATTTGTTTAGACCTGAGAGTTTCAACCCTATTGTGCCTTCTGTTAATAATATTTGACAATGAACCAAATTGTACAAATAACATAAAATAGAAAAAGTTCAAGTATTATTTTTTTCAAAGGAGTGGAGTAATATCAAACACTTGCTCACAATTGTCAATTACAATTAATTAATGAATAAAGAATTGAGTTTTCAAAGATGGTTTGATTAAAACTAAAACTATTCTATCCTTGGATTCAATAACAAAATTTAAATAGAATCAAAAGAAGAAAAACTGTTTAGGCTTTTTATCGAACAAGTAATATGCAGTAAAATTAATTAAGAAATAATAAGGAATCGGGGTTGAACTTCATGAGATGTCATTCATCATGTATCATAACAATAATAAAATCAACGCCAACTCACACACTCACTTGATATATCTCCATGCACAAAAGTTCATCAATTTTCAATTCCTTAGACAATTGAAATCAAATTCCACCACTAAACCCCTAATCCCTTAGGAGGTGTTAATAAAGGAATTTGCATTAATCATAAGCATACAAGGAGGTCGTTAAATTTATACCCATTCCTAGGTCTGAATTCAATGACAGTTCCACTTCAATTCAAGCATTAAGAAGAGTTATCCAATCACAAATCAGCTCAACTCATATCATGAGTGGTCAAGCCATGGAGCAATTTAAGCATGGAAGTAGAAAAGCAAAATGTTAAATGAAGAGTTAGGGTTCACAAGCAATATATAAGCGAGTCTCACTAGATCCAACCCCAACAATTCTAGATTTAGCTACTCCTAGCCATTAAGTTGCAAAAATTCCATGGAGAAATGAAGAATTGAAGAGAAGAAGCCATGAGAGCTTTATAGGTCACTATCATGGTTATTACAAAGCAAAAAGGGGTTTGAGAATTTTATAGAACGAAAAAGTGCAAAGCAACAATATGAAAATCTCTTAAGTAGGGTACAACATGCGCCAAATTAAGTCATCACGTGCAAACAAGCGCTTAAGTGCACTTAGAGTGATGCTTAGGCGCTATGAAAATCAAACTGGTTGCTTCTTAATTGGCGCTTAAATGCTTCTCTTCTCTGCCAACCTCTTGCTTGTGGCACTTAAGCGCCAACAACTCCACGCTTAAGATAATGGTCTCCAAAATAATCATTCAAACCAAATTAAAAAGGCAATTATCACCTTCGCTTTTTGATAAGTAACTTTACTTTCTATTCAAAACCCATGGGCTAGTAGTAAATTATTGTATTTGTAGGTCATATTTTGCCGCTAGAAATCTGTGATAAGGCATGGCCATTTCGTCATAGTGGGCTATGGCAACTACACTGATTAAGCGCATTTTGGGGTTATGATCTCAAACACGTGCAGATGGATGGATGGAAATTTAAAACGCGATAATGACAACATGCAATGCAAGTGCGGAAGTGTCCCAATCTTCCCGCTGTTGGAACATGTTGAGGGGGAGGTTGATGAAATTAAATAACTCCACCAATTTTTCTGACTTTATACATACATCAATAACTTTTTGACTGGCTTACACACTTTTTTAATTATGGTTTCACAATTGAACTGCAAAATCTCTTTTTTTTTTGTTTCTAAGTCTCCAAATTACCGTTCTATAAAAAGGAAATCTTTGTTGTGTTTAGTTCTTGAATTTATGATGCCACAAATCCACATAGTGCATGTTTATGTGTGTGAGACTTGAATCTTTTTCTAGTTACCATAAAAACTCATCATAAAATGACATATAAACACTTGAGTCAAAACTATTCTAGACAATGTAGAACTTACCTATTGTGATATCCTTCAAACTACAACATAAAATTGATTTGTAAATGGTACTTATGAACCAAATCACCAAATTGATGCTGGTACTTGTGAACTAAATTCTTAATTTGAATATTGTTCTCCTTAGTTTCTTTATTTCATGGCCAGATTCATATCAAGTATTCAATATTAAGGCATGTGATAAATATGAAAGATATGTGAGAAATGCAAGATGTAGTGGGAAACATTTGTTTTTAACAGAAAATTAACCAAGCTAGGATGAACAGAAAATTACTTGTCAAGCAAGTTCCTGTGAGTTATTAATATATGTATTTGAGAATTTTTTGAGGCGTGAGAAGGGTAGATTGAGATGCTTGGTAGAATTAGAAATGTAGGACAATGATGATAGGTAAGGATTTGCGGGATGGAGGAGATTCAGAGTGTTTGGAGACATTATCTTGTAATCCTGTTTCGATTGTAAACTCTACTCATATTTTGAGCATTCACCATTTTGTAATTAGCAAGAGGATGTATTGTGTATTTGCGTAGGAAGACACTTTACTCGTTATTTTTTTTCTTCTAATAAAAGATTTTAAAAAATATTTGAAATTTTAATGTTAATTTCAAACATTTAAAACTGATACATTCTTTCTTTTATGTTCAAGGATCCAATGCAGTTTCATGATTTATAATAACTCATATTTAATCAACTTAGACGCTATAATAACAGTATATTCTTTACACAAAAAAAGTGATATTTTTTTATCAAGCTTTAGGAAACCGTTAAAAAAAATATAAAAACTCCATTATAAGATTTTGAACTCTTTCTTCTTCGTTTTTTTTTCCAACCAAGATCACAGCCTACTTATAAACACTCCACCTCCTTCCACCTTCTTCCATCTCTCTTATTTTTTTTTTTATTAATTCATGTAAATTAGGATTAGGGTTTATCTCAAATCGCCCTCTACAATTTTAAATCCGAACTTCTCTTCGATTCATTCCCCCTCCCCAATAAAACCGGCGCGAGAACCAATAAAGGTTAGGATTAGGGTTTTAAATTCGTTTGCATTTGATTCGAATGAGCATGGAGAGATCGTTGGACAGATCGAGAGAACCTGGTCCCAAGAAGCCTCGATTGATCGAGGAACTCAACGCCCGACAGTTACCTCAACGCCCTACGGCAGTTACTACGTTGCCGTCTACGAGGTTTCGAGCATATGGCAGAGACTCCGAAATCAGCGATTTGGGTCGTGGCGGTGGCGGCGGGTACCAGCCGCAGCCTCCGCCGCACCAAGAGCTTGTGACTCAGTACAAGACTGCGCTTGCTGAGCTCACTTTCAATTCGAAGCCGATAATTACCAACTTGACTATTATTGCCGGAGAGAACCTTTCTGCTGCCAAGGCAATTGCTGCTGCTGTTTATGATAATATTCTGGAGGTGAACAAAATGTGTAGTTGTTTACGTTAAGTTTGTTGAGTTGAATTGTAATGGATTTGGAATGAAGAAAGAGCAATTCGAGTTAATCTCTCTGACTAGTGAGGAGTGGTGTTATTGTTTGTCATGCTATACGTTGATGAATTGGGTTAGTGTTGTACCTAGATGGAAATGAATGCTAGTCAGAAAAAAGGCATTCATAATTTGTTGAAATTTAATTTCATCTCATTTCATTGGCCCTGTAGATGTAGATTGGTTCTTAAATGGTACACTCTGCCCTGCACCTTAAAAGAACGAAAAACATAATTAGTTTTCCAATCAGAGTTACAAAGAAAAACAAATACTGTCCTTTGGCCAAATGACGGTAGCTTGGTATTTTGACTACGTGGGTAACTGGTAATTAGCACCATTGGGGAGTGGTTTTGGTATGCACAGGGGATTGAGAATCCTGGAAAACATGGATTTTTTCATTTGCAAGAGAAAAGTGAACCCTAACAGTTTCCAATCTCAATGCTAAAGTCCACTTTTGGTGAAATTTGATACTAACTTTTAATTGGATTAGATATCGTTGATTGCTGTTGTTTCCCTTGTTTTCATATGTCAGGGCAATCTTATTTCTCTCATTGTGTCTTTGTATTATGGAAATAAGGTCTTGCTTAATTGAAATGTGTTCTTGACTTTCCAGGTTCCTAGTGATCAAAAACTGCCATCTCTTTATCTCTTAGACAGTATTGTTAAGAATATCGGACGGGATTATATAAAATATTTTGCTTACAGACTACCTGAGGTCAGATATTTATTATCTTTGACCATTTTACCTTCACACCTTTATTTTGATATGCTTATATGATCAATGCTTTAGATTGTGAAGTTATGAAATTTTATAGTGATCTGTTCTGATAAAAGTCAGTTACATGAATCAAGAGATTGTAAGAATTCTTGTATTTGCCTAAAAAATAAATCTATTTATAATGAAATGGAACCAATATTTCCCTTTGCATTTTTCGTGTGATATATGTTTTCTAATTCTATACACCTATTTTTAACTAGGTACTACTACTTTACATTTTAGGTATTCTGCAAGGCTTACAAACAGGTTGATCCTTGTGTTCATTCAAGTATGCAACATCTTTTTGGAACTTGGAAAGGAGTCTTTCCTCCTCAGTCCCTTCAGATGATTGAGAAGGAACTTGGCTTTGCACCTGCAGTCAATAGTTCAGCTTCAGTATCTGCTACAGACAGAAGTGATTTGCAGTCACAACGCCCACCTCATAGTATCCATGTGAATCCCAAGTATTTAGAAAGGCAGCGTCTTCAGCAGTCAAGTAGGGTAAGTGAAACCATTGCATCAAAACTTGTCCTTTAAAGGTTTAAAATGATGGATTTTGATGGGAATCAGTCAAGATTGGATACTGTTACAGAATTTTTTGTGATGTACTGAAATTTGCAGTCATTTGTTCCTTGGATGATGAAACAGGACTGGAAGGCATGCTGTTTTTCATCTTGAATATGAGACACTATACAGTATTCTTGCGATAAGTGTATTTGTATTGGAATTATCCGTTGAACTAATTTGAATTTCTTTATTCTTCTTAATCATGAATTATCTTGATTATGTGGTTCTGTTTATGGTTTGACATGTGACATGTGCTACTGCTATTAAACATTTTAGACATTAGTAATGTTTTGAACACCATCTTCATATTATTTTTATGTACATATTTTAGATTTCTTTTTTGATTTTGTATCTGTATCTTAAAGTTTGATTCACAATTCAAGTCTTTTGGTCCACCATCTCTTGTACTTATTTCTTTTTCCATGCCCTTTTTTATGTCATGAAGAGTAAAGGGGTAGTTAATGATATGACTGGAGCTGTTTTAAACTCAAATGAGGATTCGGAGAGGCCAGATAGAGCTTTGAGTGCTGCACGACCATGGCTGGATCCTAGGATTAACATGCTTGTATGTGAAGTAGCTTTTCTTTTCCTCTTTATACTATTCACTCTATCAGTTGTCATATTTTAATGTAGTGGTGTATATTGCAGAATAATCAGCACACACATAGAGATGTATTTAATGATTCTGTTCCTGAAAAGAGCATGGATGGGTCATCATACGGAGGCAGTGAATATAGTTCTGTCATTTCAAGTAATTTGGTCTCAGGGGCTGGAAGAACTGGAAGTAAGCTCATTGATTTAGGACATGACAAAACATGGTTCAAAACAGATGGTGGTGATGCAGATACTACATCTGGGCAAAGAAATGGTTTCAATCTCAAGCGTAGTTATTCAAATCGTGAAGCACCAAAGCTCACGAATTTGGATGCACATCGTCAGCCAAGACAAAGCACAACTGACATACGGAACAATTTGATGTCAGGTAACTGGAAAACTTCTGAAGAAGAGGAGTTCATGTGGGGTGAGATGAACATTGGTTTGACTGATCATGGAGCCAATGTATCAAGCAATTTGAGCACAGACACATGGATGGCAGATGATGAGAATTTGGTAAGCTTGCCAAAAGGGTCAGTTGCACTTTGCCATTTATTCATCCAATTGCAGTTTTTCTCCTTTCTCCTAATTTATAAAACGAAGTGCATTCCTCTTTGATTTAACATGATTTTTTGTAATTATTTTGCAATTGTGTCCCATGTCCTGGTGCAGCGGTAAAGTTGTGCCTTGGTGACTTGTTGGTCATGGGTTCGAATCCGGAAACAGCCTCTTTGCATATGCAAGGGTAAGGCTGCGTACAATATCCCTCCCCCATACCTTCGCATAGCGAAGAGCCTCTGGGCAATGGGGTACGAAGTTTTTTGTGTCCCATGTCCTCCAAATTAATAAAACTATTGCTGATTTGAAAAGCACTTGCCCCACCAGTAATTTTTTCACGTAACAATTAAGACCAGTTAATGGTGTCTAATTTTAATCAGATCCACTTAAGGTATAAGCTTATCACTTTTTGCACAATTAGAACATCATTCATAGTCGTTTTATCCCATTGAAAGTCACTTGTGTAAGCTTCTTCTAATTATGAGGATCAATCCCTATCTTGAAAGATGGGGAACATTTCAGAAAGTCATATTAAAGGAAGGGGTAAATTGCTTGGTAGTTAGTGCAATAGGATTAATAGTGTGGTAACATGCAATTTTCCCTAATATTTAACTCTTGTATCAAATAAATTCTTTTGTAATCATTCTAGGGCTGAATGCCTGAATTCTCTAAGATAATATCCCTAATTTTGTTGATTAAAACAAACACTAATTTATCAAAACCGAGCAATCCGAAGTTCTAAATATCCTAATACAAACAAATAAAAAATCCTAATTTAATTTGGCATAAGATATCCCGGTTCCAAAACATTCAAACCCTAATAATTAAACCACTTAATCCCTAATTACAAAGCCTTTAATTACGGATGTGTCACAAATTAATACATTGATCTGAAATTATATATATATTTTGTTGGTTATACTTGACTGATTTATTTTTTCCATGTGCAGGAAGGTGAAGATCACCTCCAAATCACACGCCCTTTTGGAGCAAAGGTCGATAGAGAAATATCCACTGCTAAGAAACAACCACCTGGTTTTGGGGGTCATCCACCGTCATCCTGGCAATTGCAGAAGCACCACTCAATTGATAAGTTGAATCTAAAGCCAGGTTACTCAGAAGGATTTGTGTCAACTCTTAGTGGATTACCAGCCAACCCAAGTTCTTTGGCTGTCAAGAAGGGGAACCAATCCTTTACATCGAATGCAGTAGTAGGAATGGCCAAATTTGTGGGACAACAATTTGATTCTGGGGAAACTGAATCCCCTTCTGGGCAGTCACCTTTGCGGCAACAGTCTCCATCACTTCCAGGAGCAGTACACCATACTCATTCAATGCAAAATTTTGCTGACCAAGAATTGCCCCAGAATCTCAAAACCTCTCGATTTTTGGGAGGTCCGATAAGTCAGCATATTAGAGATCGCTCACCTACCGGTCATCCAATTGTTCAGGTTGGTAACTTGCGAAGATCACAGGAAAGGGACATGCACGGCCCATTATCTTCCATGACTTCTTTTCGACCAAAGCTTCAGCAAAAGCAGCTGAACCCATCTCAGACTGAAGTTACTGCTAAAACTAAGCTGCCCCAGTCTAAAGTTTCTTTAACCAGAGAAACTTCAGAACAGTTGAGCACAAATAATTTGTCAGCTGTACCTGTCAAGAGTGGAATCATCCCCAAGAAATCAATTTCCAGTAATCTGGATTCAAGGGAGGATCCATCTCAGACTGGGGTTCAACCTACTCAGTCTGGTAGGCCTACCACATTAATTTCTTCAGGGTCTGCTGTGGCATCACCATCTTCATTAGATCCTCTGCATAATGATTCATCTACTCTGCCAAAAAAACCTCAAGGAAAGGCTGGACAACCACCACAAAGGCTTTCTACTCAACCACCTGCTTCCTCTAGTGTTAGCAGTTCCTCAGCTCCAACCTTAAATGCTGCCAAAAATAATAAATTAAATCCAATTGCAAACCTTTTAAGCTCATTGGTTGCAAAGGGTTTGATATCTGCAGAAACAGAATCACCAACTACGGTACCAAGTGAAGCGCCGAAGGGATCCAAAGATCAAACTGAAATAATTACCACCAGTTGTTCTTTACCAGTTACATCAATTTCTGGTTCTGCAGCTATCCCAGTATCATCTTCCGGAGATAAGGTAGATGCTGCTACAAAAATCTCTCATGCCTCACCTCAATCAACTAGCACGGAAATCAGAAATCTCATCGGCTTTGATTTTAGACCTAATGTAATTCGAGAATTCCACCCATCAGTAATTAGGGAATTATGGGATGATTTCCCTCATAATTGCAAAGTTTGTGGTATTAAGCTTAAACAAGAACTGTTTAATAGACACTTGGAGTGGCATGCCGCAAGAGAACATGGTCCAATTAAGGCATCAAGAAGTTGGTATGCTAAGTCAATTGATTGGATTGCTGGCAGGACAGAATATTCATCTGAGTCCGAGTTTACTGACTCTGTTGATTTACAAGACAAAAAAATAGACAGCAGTCAATTGGATACGATGGTTCTAGCAGATGAAAACCAGTGTCTGTGTGTATTGTGTGGCGAGCTATTTGAAGATGTGTACTGTCATGACAGGAACGAGTGGATGTTCAAAGGGGCCGTTTACATGAACTTTTCAGATGTCAATTGTGAGATGGAAAGTAGAAATGTGGGTCCCATCATTCATGCCAAATGCTTATCAGAGAACTCAGTGATCACCAATTCGGTAAGGCCTATTATCTGATATTAGTGGACGTCTTCCAGTTGAAAAATGCATGTTAGGATAGTAAAATCCGTGCATCTCTCACGAATAACGTGGAAAACAGATTTTTTTTTCTCCTTCCGCTTATTTCTCTCAATTTTCCTCTTCTTTTTTTTTTCGGGTTGTTTCATCCTCCCACCATGCACCTAACATATGCAGCAATTATGAGAGAATGGAGTGCTGAAAGGCATGCTTAAGAATGCGAAATTAGAAGCCATGCTTAACCTATGCCACTGGCATGTCGTGCACCATGGAAGGCAGGTGTGAGAATTGAGAAGCACAAGCACATGGTTTTCAATTGGTTTTGTTGTGTGTATTGCAGCGTGAGCAACAGATAATATAATACCATATTTTCATTTTATTTAGTAAATCTTTTTGCTGTAAGAAAAAAAAATTTATTTAATAAGCTGTGCGTATAATTAGAACAAATAACCTGGGCACGTGTGGGGGAAAGATTTGCACGCTGTTGGTGCAATTCGTGGGATTCGTAACATATAGCACCTCTCCTTCCAGTTTGATGTTTAAACATCAAAGCTTCAATTTGTCTACTTGAAGGGGTGTGTTTAAATTTTTTATAGTAATTTGATTTGACCTGTTCTATTTTTGCAGGATAATGATTAATGGTTTGCTTCTATAGCATTTGAGCTATGGCGTAGTCAGAAGCTTACCAAGGGTAACCCACCCAGTTTCACATTGCATAATAAATTTTGATGGTCTTTTATACTTAAAATTTATTGCCTCTAACTGGTTCTTAGAGCGGTCAAACAAATTTTGTGCTTTTATTTTTCTTGTACCCAAAAAAAGAATTGCGTAGTGGTCAAAATATGTAAATGCGAGATAAGTTTTTGCAGCTAAACTTGGTCGTTGATGTGGTTGTGTTAACTTTATTTCAACTATGGAGAGGCGGATTTTCTGCATTTGTTAATCTAAAATAATTGCGTAGTTGTCAAAATATATAAATGCGATAATACTAGGCAAATGAACCATGACCATGGTAATCCAAATATGTTCGATAACGTTATCTGTGTCTGTAAAATTAAATTTCCCCCGTTGTTCAGGAGGGAATTGGAAGTAACATAACCTGTTTCCTGGACATTGCTTTCCTGAATTTCTCACCTTCATAGGCATGTTTGGTTTGCCGGTGGGAGAGTTTGAAATAATGTTTGATTTCTTCTTAAAAGTATGTTTGATGTTAAAACTTAATCTGAAAATTCAATTTAGGAGAAGCAACTATTGAAACATTTTTGTAAACTGCGATATAAATATGCATATAATCATATTAGGCTCACTATACTTTTTATTGGTAGTCTTTTTAGGTAATTGTTTTGTGCATTAATCGTTTTTTTTCATTTTTTCAAAATTATAAATTTATAGATATGTAATCCATATGAACTAATATAAGATAACATGTGACTTTTAAATTATTAACACAACGCTCTAATTAATTAAGTTAATAGGTCAATTATGTTATAAAATAATTAATGTTATTATATGTAATATTAAAATTTTTAATGTATATTTATTGTACATGTAAATTTATATGATAAATTTTGTGGTAATTAATTTTGGTGTAATAATTTTAATATATATTTAATGTATACGTAAATTTATATAATTAATTTTGTGATAATTAATTTTTGTGTATTAAATAAATTAAAATAAAATTAATTGTGACAAAATTTATTAAGTAAGAGTGCATATAAGTTAATTAAATTTACATGTCAAATATTTAGAAGTACCAAGATCTTAAATATTATAAGACTGCTTAAACTATCTTGGTGACTAAAAGAAGCACGGACACTTTTAAATTATCATGTGATCTTTATTGGTTCAACACAAACAGGCCGTGAGATGATGCAGGCTGCAGCAAAGAGCATCTTGAAACAAGTTTCACTTGAATTAGGAGGCAAGTCACCCCTCAATTTTTTATGAGGCTGAATTGCTGATATAGATAAAGCTGTTGAGAGTTCTACTAGGCATCCTATATAACAAGATGAAATTGCTTTAAGGAAATCCTTTCTTTTCAAATATTATATAGCGTCCAGTTATGGGCTAAATTATTCACAATCTCATGCAAATCCCTCTATTTTGAAGGAGCACTAAGTAAAACAATTAATTTTTAATTTTTTCAAAATTTAAAACATTAACGAAGCACTAATATTTTTAACGGAAAATAAAAAAAAATGACTAAAATAAAATTTTCAAAAACATAAAAAACTAAAACAAAATTTTTAAGTACCAAAAGTAAAAAAAAAAAATACTAAAACATAATGCAAAAAAGATAACATTTAGCCTTAAATCTATTATGTAGTAAATTCTTACTCCCTTTGTTTCCAAATAATAGTTATTTAAGGTTGTTTTAGATAGATCAAAAATAGTAATAAATAGATGAAAGAGAGTAAAAATTTTACAACATTAATCTTATATCATCATTAATTCATTTCTAGATTTTGTAGTTCATCATATAAGGGATAACAAGTGAAAAAAATAATTAATATTGTATTAAAAAAATAAAATGACAATTATATTTAGACAATTTTTTATTTCTTATATGACAATTATAATGAAACAGACGTATAATTAATTGTTACATCTAGAAGGAAATAACATAAAAAAACATCTAGAAGAAAATTAAGGGGAAGTATCAGTTTCAGTTTTAGTTTCAATTTCAATATGAGGGATCTATAATAAAATAACAATTAGGTTAATGACATTCACATTAAGTGAATCATTAGTATATTTGTTTGGAATCAACAAGGTCCAACATAATTGATAGATAGTTGTATTTTTTAAGTATGTTGACAAAGGGGGTTGAACCTCTAGTCATGTGTATGAAAAGAACTTTGTTAGAAGAGACAAAATTAACTTTCGTGATCTCTACGTCTTGAGGATTAGTCTCATGATCTTCACTTATGAAGATATCTTGGTGACGAGAGAAAAAATTGTTTGACTCCTATTTCACCTATTTATTGTTTATCTTTATCCGAATTTAATAAGATTTACCGTGTAAAATAAATTCAATAGAGAAAAAATTAAATGGCTTATCAAATGCCGTATGTGAAAGTAATGCTAATTTCTTCTCCTTTTCTTCCTTTAACTATAAGTCAATCTTATAATTTCCCAATTTTGGCATATGATTTATTGTACTGTATATGCAATGGACTCGTGAACAAAACAGTTAGAATAGGTCTTCCTTTATGTTTATTAATTAATCGGATACATCCTTGCTCTTTTATGTGGTTATACTATCCGTATTGGGGATCTGGCAGTGAGTATGTACACCAATGGGTTCCCACACTAAAAATGCTTGGTAATTAAAACTTAATTATGGGAGTCAATACACGTCATTGCACCATGCACATATGCGCGCACATGTAGAGATGTATATACTACACATGAGCTGAAGATCATTATAGCTAGAGAATTATGTTTTCTCGAGCATGAAAGTCAACTTTGAAGTTCATGGGGAAGAGACCAGGGAAACTAAGGCTTCAGCATATATGCAGTACTTTAGAGTTTAGATCAATGAAATTAAAGATCAAAAGGGAAGAGAAATATAAGAGCATTTTTATAAGAGTAATTCTTTTAAGAGAATTTTTATTTTCTAATAAAAATTATTATTTAAAGAATTAAATATGTTTTTACTTCGTGAGACTTTTTTTTGTCCTTTAAATTTAAGATTATTTTTTTAGTCGTTAGAATACGTAAAATGTTATCTTTTTATCCTTCTACAAAGTAGGAATCAAAAAAAAAAATAAGAAATTCACACTTTTTGATATTTTTTACCATCATAATTTAATTTTCTATTTTATATTTTAAAGTATAATTTTTGGGTAGTTTGAAACTATCAAAATCAACTCAATAAAAAAATTAAAACAACTTTTAAAGTGATTAATGGATTTTTTATTTTTTTTACTGATTTGATTATTATATTTTTTAATCACCGTAAAATATAATTTAAAATATAAAATAAAAAATCAAACTATCATGCTAAAAATATCAAAAATATGATTTTTTTTTTGTTTAGTTCAAAGTTTGCAAAACGACATGGATTCTATATACTAAAAAATAACTTCAAATTTAAAAAATTAAAAAAATAAATTAGATTTAAAAAACTAAAAACATATTTAAGTTTAATTTAAACTGTGGAATAATGTTTTTTATTGGCATTAAATTAAATTGTGAAATAGTAGTTGATTGACAAATAGCCAACCCTTTTAATTGACAGCTGTTTCTGAATGTGAAACCCCTGTGGTGTCTTCACTTTTTTATAAGTAACTTTACACTTTTTATTCAAAATCCATGGGCTAGTAATTAATCTTATTGTATGTCATTTTGCCACTAGAAATCTGTGATAAGACATGGCCATTGTCAAATGTCAACCATTTCGTCTTAGTGAGCTATGGCAACTCCATTGAGCATTTTGGGGTTATGATCTCAAACACGTGCAGATGTATTAGTGAGAATTTAAAACATAACAATGGCTACATGCAATGCAAGTGCGGAAGTGCCCGAATCTTGCCGCTGTTGGAACATGTTGAGGGGGAGGTTGATGAAATTAAATAGCTCCACCAATTCTTCTGACTTTATACATACATCAATAATATTTCTACTGACTTACACACTTTTTGAAGTATTATGCATGATTTCATACTTGAACCGCAAAATCTCCTTTTTTCGGTTTCTAAGTGTTCCTTTCATTTGTAAACATTAATTTTGCATGAACACATAATGACTAATATCAAAAGTTAAATTATAGCACATGAACTTTACTGTAGAGTTTATTGTTAATTATTTATATATAATTCTCATGGTATAATTAAATAGTGTAAAAGATGAAAACTCCTCCTAATGAAATTATTTTTCATATACATGAATCTTAGGATCAACATTTAGAATTGCATATGCTTGAGAAACTTGAATTTCTATCCCGTGAACCAACAAAAATACTGTATTTGGAAATTGAACTGTAAAACATTTTAGTATTCTAGGAAAAAAAATTACTGTGTCGGACTGTCTGTCATTTTAATTTGTTAAAACACATGTATGACTAGTTTTCTTTATTGAGATAATTAAAATAAAATTATAATCTAATCAAAAGTAGTAATATATTTTCTAAAAAATAAAAACTAATGATTCATTGCAAAAAAGTTGTAACAAAAATATAACCAAACACCAACCAACATTAAATTCTAAAAAAGTCATCGCTATTTGTAGATCCAGATTTTCTTTTATTGGTCAATACTAGCTGAGCTAGCTAAGCAGCTTGTCAAATATAACTCTACTAATCTATACTGATTTCTGACTCATTTAGGGTTCACTGCATCCACTTGCCTACACACAACAATGACCTAACTTATTTTAGTTATTTGGAGTCTGGACACTCAGGTTCAACTAAGTTGATATGAGAACTTCGACCTTGTCAATTGAAAGTTAGCTAGAAATCACTACTCAAGTGTACTGGATGTTGGTTAGTCAATTGCATCACTTATTAATAAGTCTCACCTATCTATCAAGCGTGAATTCACTCGTGCAAGATTATTTTTTCTTAATCAATCATTTTTAATTTAAATTTTGAATATACAAACGTTAAATTATACTCTATTTAAAAAAAAATGTTCACCCCATAATAATAATAGTTGTATTAACTTGAAACACGATTGTCTTTGAAAAAAAAAACACTTGTAACTTGTACTTATAAAAAAAAGTATCGCCTGGTTCATTTCAACCCAAAAGCCCACACCTATAAATGGCAGAGATTATCACTGTTCACGTATAAGACTTTCACCTGACCATAGACTTACCACTATTGCCACATCTTCCACCGTGAATTACCACGTACACCCACCAACATCAAAATTCAAAGGACGTTGCAACTTGGAAACTCTACACGTTAACACCACCCATATTATATTATCCATGAGCTCCTCGTTGTTTTCAAAGTGTTGTCACCAAACGTGGTAAGGTTAGAAAATGATCCCAATATGCACTATTATATATCTAAAGTTGTAGTTAAACTGGCGGAAGCTTGTTTAACTTTGATAATAACCCAAATCAAATTAAAATTCAAGATGTGATATATATATATATATATATATATATATATATATATATATATATATATATATATATATATATATGGCCAGTTCGTGTGCAAGACTTCCCAAATTCTTAATTAGAACCGCTTGCATTATTAATCACAAAAGGTGGATGGATATATATACCCTGAATAAAAATAGAGAAAATATATTAATATTTCTCAACAATTTTCATATATTATTTTATTATTTACTTACTTGTTGTATGGGCGGTGAATCCGTTGTTGTTTTCTAAATTCTCCATAAGATAAAAAAAATTATGCATTAATATAAAAAAAATTATGCAATCATTTAATTATAAAACATCATATAAATTATTTTTAAAATTAAAATACTTAATTAATGTGTATTTTGCTTGTTAAGCATTTTGTTCAACAACTAATGTTATTTTATACAGTCTGACAGTCACAGTCTATCAAAAATGTGTACCAATACACGAGCAGCCATATTTTATTTTTCCTTCTCGAACATCTTAAATTAATACTACTGCTGTATGAAATTTTAATTACTCCATTTTATATACAGATAGAGCCTAAACCTTATAAATCTCCTACCACCTTCATCAACTCACTTTCGATATGCTACGCCAAGAACTGTGATGTTCAACATGTTGCAAACTCATCACCTCCAGTTTCTAGCGATTCTCTTTCTATATACGCTGACATGCTCTGAAACCGCAGCCACTTCCATCCCACAAGAGCTTCACATAGGCTTCTCTGTGACGCCAGAGTCTTGGACGACGCCGTTTCAAGCAGTTCTGAGCGATCATAGTGGCAACTTCTCTCTAGGCTTCCTCCGCGTGAACCAAAACCAGCTGGCACTGGCGGTCCTCCACGTGGCATCCTCGGAGCCATTCTGGGTGGCCAACCCATCCCACGCGCCATCATGGTCCGACAACACGCGCCTCTTCTTCAACGGCAGCCTCGTCCTGTCCGACCCCGAAACGCTCGTTTTGTGGTCAACCGCCACAAACGGAGACCGCGTGGTGCTCCTCAACAGCTCCAATTTACAAGTTCACCACAATGGCATTCCCCTATGGGAGAGTTTTCACTTTCCCAAAAATACTCTCGTCCAGGACCAGAATTTCACCTCCAACATGACTCTTTTGTCCTCCAACGGCATTTATTCCATGAGGTTAGGCAACGATTTCATGGGGTTATACGAAAACCATGTCCAATTATATTGGAAACGCACGCCACTGGGAGCAAAAGCGGAAGTAAAGGAAGGGCAGGGACCGATTTACGCCCGAGTCAACCCGGAGGGTTACCTCGGGATGTATCAGACAACCGACGAGAAGCCCACGGATGTTCAAAAGTTCAACACGTTCCAACAAACGTCGTCGTTTTTGTTCGTGCGGTTGGAACCGGACGGGAATCTGAAGGGCTACTACTGGGACGGTTCCACGTGGCAGCTCAACTACCAGGCTATTACTGAAGCCTGCGACCTCCCCCGCTCCTGCGGTTCGTACGGTTTGTGCACTCCGGGAGGGTCTGGGTGCTCCTGTTTAGAAAACCGAACCCGGTTCGAACCGGATGGGTGTTTTAAAGATGTTGGTGGAGAGTCGTCTGGGGACTTGTGTAGTAGTGAAGGGATTGGTGGAAGTAAAAGCAGTTACTGGGTGCTGAGAAGAACGGGAGTGGAAGCACCGCATAAGGAGCTAGTAAGGCACCTAACGACGTCGTCTCGGGCGGATTGTGAGGGATTGTGCCAGAACAACTGTAGCTGCTGGGGGGCGCTGTATAGCAACGCAACCGGGTTTTGTTATATGTTGGACTATCCGATCCAGACAATGGTGGGTACTGGGGATGGGTCAAAAGTGGGTTACTTCAAGGTTAAAAAAGAGGAACGAGGAAAGAACCGGGTTTGGATACGGGTTGGGGTTGTGGTTACGGTTTTGGTTGGGGTTGGGGTTATTATTGTTGGAACCGGATTTTGCGTGACGAGATGGAGAAAGAGGAGAGGGGTGAAGGAAGAGGAATGGGGTTCGCCCGGCCCGTATAAGAATCTTGGATCCGCAAGTTTTAGATTCATAGAAATGAGCAATGCCCATGACGCAAGGGGTGACGCATGTGCTCAAAGTTGACATTGTTGGCAGAATCAGAATGCATTTGGATTGGTGGGGTCCATCTAATCTAATGTTTGTTTTCTCTTATGATCTTCCCACTTGCAAACAATGATAGTGGTTGGCGCACCTCCGCATGTGATGTGACTCTCCTTATTTATACAAAGCAAATGCATGGGTTGAGTTCCGGTGAAAAGGTTGACCAACGCAAGTGCCGGTTTGGAGTGCGGAATGAAACCTTTCAAAAACATGTCACCAATCAGCATCATAGACTCAACTTAAACTAAATAAATTCTTTGTCTAGTTTTGCTGTCGGACGTGTCTTTTTTATATTGCAATTTGACTTCAAACTCTCATTTGAAGTGAGCCTGCATTAGTTAACTTCAAATTCCTTGCTCACAGATATGAATGAATATTGTAATGCAATTCGGCCTGCTCTTCGACCCCTTTTTTATTATTATTATTATTCTACAGTAAGTAAGGTCAAATTACAGGGAGCCAAGGCCATCGTAGCCAAGACACACACACACACAAAAGGTAAAACACTGTCTGGATTGATGATTTTTAGTTTTAGGACAAACTTACTTGAAGTTCTCTTTCACTAGATACACATACACACACAGAGATATCGGACATATGGAATGTGTTTGGCAAACTACTCTAATTGTTTGTAAATTGATTTGACTAAAATAAACTTGTTTAATCTGACACAAAAATTTATTTTAATACCTTCTAACTTATTTTCAAAAACTACTTCAATTAGTGTTATAGTTTATAAGCTGTTTTTTTTTCTTTTTATTTATATTCTCACCAATTTACTTATTTTTTTTTCATTTTTAAAACCCTTTTGTCTACCATGTTACTTTTATGTCATTTTGTATTTATTAACTAACTTATTAGAAAATATCACCACACACTTTAAATTAAATCAATTAGCTTATAAGTTTTCAATTTTTCATCTCTTAACTTTCAATTTATAAACTGTCAGCTAATTTATAATTTTTTGACTAACTTATGAGCTGATTTTTCCAAAGACATTGTGATAACTGATAAGTGAAACGAGGAGTTCCTGTTAAGAACTTTGCCCCTGAAAGGCTTCCAATTTCCAATTTTAAGTTGAGAGGATATTATAAGTAAAATTGATTTATCTGATGCTTGCGCATACTTACCAAACAAAAAATTACCACGGGCTGGATCAATATGGCTAATTATCCTTCTGAACTATTTCTATAATGGGTCTTCTGGAAAATGTGATCCATTGCAAAGCGGGGATTGCTATTATCACCCTCTCAATTGCTAGTTGTACCCCAAGGGATTATAAAATATGACAGAAAATTGCGTTAAGTGAAAAAAATAAATCAATTAAAATTAAAAAGTCATACATAAAGACTAAATCTACATTTTTTTAAGTCTGAGGATCAAATTCATCAATATAAAAAGTATAGAAACCTTATCACCTTTGATCAAGGATTATCTCTATGTATAAAGATTATAAAATGATGAGAGGAGAGTAAGTAAATAAAATCAACCAATTAAAATATAAAAAAATGCTACAAATAATGACTACAACCATATATTTTTTAAGTCTGATCAAATTCATTTACCATCTTTGGTTGAGAGTAAAATTTTTCCATATAAATGCAATAGCCGACTAGATATAACCTTTGCACCTTACAAGTAACCAAATAGGAATGAGTAGGGAACTTGTTCAGTGACTTTGAGGGGGAAAAGTCAGTGATTTTCCCTCACTTTGTATAAGTGAGCAATAAGTTAAATAATGATTTATATAGGTGAACATGGAATTACATAAGTTGCTAACCACTTAATGAAAAATTAAGAAAAAAATCATTGTGATTTTCTCTCGTAAAAGTTACTGAACCCGTTTTTGAATCAGTTGGATATTATAACATAAATCCTTGTATAGTTGCATGTGTTTGAAAAAAAAAAATACTTGGGTTTACAATCATATCGATGCAAGTCACCAATTTTAACATCCAAGTCCATATCTTATATATCTGTGTATTTAAATCCATTACCCGTATTACTGAAATAAAATTATTTTATTTTTTTATGCATATTTTTTTGACAAACAACAAAAAAAAATTTATATCAATATGAGAAAATAATAATAAATTTCTTAATTACAAATGCAACTTCTAACTCAATTAAAAAGTATCCAAACATCTTTTATATTTTAATAAAAAACATATAACAAATAGAAATAACTTAATTAAATCCAAATACAATGTAATCAAGCACTTATTTAAAAATACAATGTACGTTTTAACGCTGATCAATAAATAATAGACAAACACGTGAAACATAAGATCAAGAGTTGGAAAATAGGATTTAGGGTTTTAAGTGACAAAGTTCAATATGTGACTAGCTAAGGGTACCCATTTTTTAGATAGAAGTATAAGGTATTATAATACCTTCCTATCAAATAGTAAGGTTATTCCTATAAGGATTATGGATTGATATGATAGGTGATGTAATATGTGAAAAACAAAACTAAGAGTTATCAAAATATTAAAGATGAGGTTAGAACTTATAACCTCAAACTCTAGTGACAATATATATACTAATTTAATATGTTTCATTAATATGTAATATATATATATATATATATTAATGTCATCATATCTCTGACAAAAATAATTTACTTTTTAAGGAAAGGCTGACAAAATTATCAAATGGTATAATTATGATATTTGAAGGACTTCATTCACTCAATTAAAACTTGAAAAATTCAAATCACACCGTTGAAATATTTGAGGTGACTAAAAATAACAGCCAAATAATAATTCTTAATCCTCTTAGCATATCTTCCTATAATAAATTTTAAATATGTTTTATACTTTCAAAAGATAATAAATATTTTTACTTTTCATTCCATACTTACCATAAAGAGATATTACGAGGATTTGTAGGAAGATTTAGCATTACTCTGAGCCAAAAGATTCATCTCCCAAACCCTTACTTAGACAGGTTTAAACTTTAGTATTCGTCCGAAATCCTATAGAGTAATTACATATACTTGCTTTTAAAAAGATAAAGTACTTATGTACTTGCTCTTCTTTTATTTTTTTTTAAAAACGGTACTTATAGAACATATAAATGAAACTTCACAAATTAGTAAAACAAAATCTCTATTTTAATAAAAAAAAAACAACTGTAAAATTAATAAAGCAAAGAATATTAATTAATTAAAAATGTAATGCCTAACTCAATTAAAAAATTGTAGCACGGTTATAGAACATATAATAATAGAAATTAAATATATTCCAGCACATTAGAGTAATTAATTATAGCATAAAACAAGAGTATATAACAAGTAAATTTGTGAAACAACTAATTCATAATAAACTTACGGGTCCATATACTCTCCATTCTCCAAGATTTATCATGTGTATTGTACAAGTATAATATTAGTTTTTTTTTATTTTAAATTTAATATTAATTGCGGATAAGGGACAGTGCAGGTAAATGCCTAAATCTGGACCTAAATCTATTTAGTAGATAACCTTCCTTTTCATTGTGATTATTTGTTCAAATACCCATTAACTCCGAGATATATCATTAACTCACCTGTATTACTGTATGCATAATATAATGTTTATATTTAAAATTTAATATATTAAAAATATGTTGGGTATAGGTGTGAACACTAATACATTTAATTGGACTTGTACCCATCATATTTTTTCAACATGTCTGTAAATACTTGTACTTCAAACATAAACCTATATATTCCAACATATAATTAATTTCGCTGTCTATATTTGATTAATTTTTGCATGTAAATAGAGACGGAGAGAGATGTCAGGTGGTTGCTTGAATTAATCTTTATGGCGTATATTTTGTGTGGTATTGCTTCATTGCATTGTTTGAACTTAATTTGCAGACGTATTTCGGCATGTCATCTCCTGAAACAATAAAACCTACACGCCATGTAAAGAATAAATGCTCTCGATCAGCTCACTTCATTAAGAGGAAGCATGATAGGATACCACAAGCAAAGGACAGCACTAGAAACAGAAGGCATAACAGTAACCATTGAGGAACCAAAGGTGCAAAAAGCAGAAAAACCCAAAAAGAAAGTCACAAGCCCATCATACCTGAAGGATTACGCTTAAGGGCAGTTTAGGCAATTAGGCAATAGCATCAACACGATTTGGCTTGGTTGATGTTTGTCTCTCTAGGATAGACAAGCATAACAAATTCTATTAGTAGAATATTCCTGTGGGCAAAATGGTATAATTTTGTTATCAAGAAAATGCTATAAATATCTATGTAAATAATCAATCAAGCATGGAAAAATATATTGTCTTTTACTCTTGAATTCCCTTCTTCCTTATACTTCTGGAGGTCCTAGCCCTCAAAGTCAGTCTTTATGCTCTATGTCTTATAATTTGGTGTTTTCGTTGAGAGCCCAATGGATGCCTTCCATGGCTGTCATACCAGCTCCAGCCACTGCAACCCACACCACCTGTCGAACCACCCCTTTCCATGCCATCCTTTCCACATAGCCACCCACTAGCAACCATTTCTGCAGCACCTATCTCCTTTGTTTTCAAACACCCCTCATCCTTTTATACATCCAGCTCAATTCCTTGGGGTTGATTTTGAGAGCACTCGCAAACGTTTGCTATGCTTGTTTGATACCGAGGGAAGTCTTCTTTTATTTTAGCAACCACCTATGTCCCTTCCATTTCAGCACCCACCTCGAATGGCGGACGCCAAACCTTCTCCCGCGGGCGTGAACCGCCTCGAGGCCGTCATGGCCAAACTTACTGCAGCTCAACTCCACCTCGAATCCACACTGGATGACCTTCTTTTAAAATTGCCTCTGAGAACCAGCCACCACTACCCATCTTCTTCCTTCATGCAATCACCACCGCCACTTCCACCTTCCAGGCTGACTGCGTCTCCATGCCCCGTACCAATGCAACACAACCAATCACCCTTATCAATTTCGCTGCCTACGCCGACTCCGTCACCCATGCCGACTGCGCCTCCTTGTCCTACACCCGTGCAACCATTCCTTCCATTATTGTCGGGTCCGCTTCCTATGCCTGCTCTTCATCTTCCCAATCTCGATCTCATTCGCACCGCCATTTCCTTCAACAAGCTCATCAACACGGTTCCTCTTTATGACCATGCAGTTGTTACGAATGACAAGCCTTGGACAAATAAAGACACATCGTTGTTTGAGATGGGACATGTGTCATATGGGATTGCCATGGCCGCATACAAGCTCCAACCAGTTGCCTTTGCACTATGCACAACCACTAAACCAAGTGCAATTCGTTGGAATAGATCTTGGGATCCCGGTATTGTTTTTGGACACCATAGTTTGAAAACCCAACACCTTGAGGACAATGTATTTTTTATGGGCTCGGGAAATGATAGAATACCAGAAGCCAAGGACATAGCACCAGAAACAGAAGGCATAACAGCAACCAATGAGGAACCAAAGATGCAGAAAGCATAAAAGTCCAAAAGGAAAGTCACAAGGTCATCATACTTGAAGGATTATGCTTAAGGGCAGTTTAGACAATTAGGCGGCAGCATCAACACGATCTAGCTTGGTTGATGTTTGTCTCCCTAGGACAGATCAGCATAACAAATTCTGTTAGTAGAATATTTCTGTAGCCAAAATGATATAATTCTGTTATCAGAAAAAAACTATAAATATCTATGTAAATAATCAATCAAACATGGAAAAATATATTGTCTTTTACTCTTGAATTCCTTCTTCCTTATACTTTTGGAGATCCTGGCCCTCCAATTCGGTCTTTATGCTCTGTGCTTAACAAAGCAACTAGCAAGTACTACAATATGTCAATATAAAGAAACGAAGAATATTCTTTCCATTTTTATCCAACGCAACATGCTTATGCTTATACTTTTCAATGTGTTTTATACACGTATATTATATCTTATTATAATATTACTATTTGGTCCCATATGCATCTTCGTGTATACAACCATAATAGGAAGAAAAGGCTAACACATAAATTAATAAACTCAAATAATTAAGAAAAAGTGTGTAGATAATTCACATATAGGAATATGCTTGATTCTGGCATGGCATTTGAATTTGAATGTTAGTTTGAAACATTCATTTTATTACTTGTATCAATTTTTCTTGGATAATTGATATTGGGTATGGAAGCAGAATAAAAATAAATTGGAAGAGGAGTTATTGGTAGATCTGATAAATATTTTGGGTTTTATTTGGGTAGAGGTTTACTAGATCAATATGGGTATGGAAAGAGATTTTTTTTCTGGCATTTTTACAGTTAAGTTAACATATACTTTGTTTCCATCCCAAAATGTTATCTTTTTAGAAGCCATCCCAAAATGTTATTAAGGAGCCCACTCTCTTATTCTTTTATTTAAAAAAAAATAAAAATTGGAAGAGTTGTGTTCCTCTCCAAGTGTTTCGGTATCTTATAATGTTGTTCTAGATAAGTTGTCAGCTCAGGTTCAATTTCAAGAATCATTTTTCACCATACTTCGTATTTCATAACTATTTTCGCTTCAAATTTTTATAATAATTTTTTTTGTTTACTAATACGTCACTTGTACTCACATGGATCGTGTTAGTCTTTGCACATATATCAAAATAATTTATAAATGTAATAGTATATTAACATATACTAAATTTATTCATGTAATTCATGACTGTTACACGGTACTAGTACTTTTTTTAATCAGCAAAGAAATAGAAAAGTTTCAGGTACAAGGAGTACCTTTCCCAATTCCCATGTACAAAGTTACAATACAAGAGACCATTACAAAAATATTAACCACACCCCCGTATGTTTGTTTATACCCTAGTTAGCGGTATAAGTGATTCGGATTGTGTTGTGTTTTGTTTATTTTTTAATTTAATTGAATTTAATTAGATTAGATTTTTTTAATTTAATATTATTATTTTTACTTATTAAACCACTTTAATTTTAAATATTTTATCTCTTTTATATTCTCTTTCATTTCAATCAAATAATCATATTTTCTAGTCTCTTTTATCCCTTTCACTTTTTTTCATTCTTTTTCACTCATCTTTATCAGCCTAAATCATGTTTATAACTTTAAATAAATATGGCATTATATTTTTAGTTTTCACTTGTGGTCCCCTTTTCTCAGGGTCGGATGGCCCAACCTGTATATACTTTATGAAATGTACTTTCATTGTTGTTAGTTTGGAAGTTGTAACCACTATATTAAGCTTTCTGTCAAAAAAAACAACAACACTGTGTTAAGCTGAAAATAAGATGTATACGAATCAAGATGCTCCTCTGCAGGCATGATATGGTCACATACAATCCTAATCAAGAATTAACTGTAATCTAAACTTCTATTTTTTTTCACGACTCATACTTTTCAATGAAACGTGTTTAAGCGTAAATTAACAATTCAGATTAATTTAAATATACATTCCAATTAGGTTGAGCAGTTTAAAATAATTTTTAGAAGGGTCTTACTAATAGGACATTAATTAAGAAATTAAAACAAAAAATATTTATTATTATAAAAATCATATATAACATAATTTTACACATTTCAATAAAAAAAATATTTTTTTAATTTTTTAACAATGCTCCAAGTTAAAAATACTAGTTAACATTTTTCTTTTTAGAAATCAATATTTTTACTCAATTTTAAACAAAATTGACCCTAGTACTACTCGTTCTACTATAGTCTATGGCTGCCTTTTATGTAGCCTTTAGTGGTTATTTGGTGGTGCGCTATTAATTTAACTAACGCAGCCAGCTAGCATATGTTTTTGAGATGAGCTACAGGGCAGAATTAGATTAGGTTACTCTTCATAAAAGTAAATTCTCATTTCTCAATTCTTCCTTTTCCTCTAGTATCGTATTTTTTTCTTCTCTATTGGGTACAAACACTATATTGGGATGAATGATCATGATTCATGCCTGTTTTTCCGTTTGCTAAACAAAATAGTATTTGTGTAGAAGAGGCATGTTGTTCCATTTACATGCATTGGAACACAGGGAGAGAGAATCAAACACACCAATGATGTATTCATTAAATAGGAACAATTAAGTGACTTCCCTATATAATGTCACAAAATGTGTGAAGAATAATTCTTTGCTGGGCCTAGAAAACAGAGATTTTATTTAGCCGTATGCAAGACATTCTCGAGTAAAATTAATAAATTCATATTTGTGACTGTGTTGTTTGTTCCCTCATGAAAGGATGATGTTGGCTGCGTACCATCGTGATGTGTTTCAACTTTCAATTGCTTGTCTGAAATCTGAATGATTTCCGCCAGCGTACACAAGTAACAAAAATTATTGTGGTCATCTCATATCTTCAGTGAAAAACTTGGGTGCATAATCGTATGCATGTGTGACACAAATCAATAGGTTTGTCCATGAAACTTTTCTTGGCCACGAAGCTAAGTCACTTAAAATTACTGTCACTTTAAACAAGTAAATTATAGTATTTTATTAATTTATCTATCATTGAATTAAATTTTTTGTTTACTGTCGGCTTTCTCTTTATAGGCTGTCAATGTGGTTGCAATCAGATGCATCCCGAGACATTAAATTTCTTTTTCATTTGGTCCATGGATATGAAATATTTTTCAAACTCCTATCCTAAGCGACTTTTTTTAATTATTTCTATCCAATTCACCACGCAATAGGCCCATCCGTTCCCTACGTAACTGGGGAGTGAAAAATTGTAATTACTCAGAATGCCTACCCAAAACTTCACTTAACAAATGACTTCATATACTAGTTGATGGGAAGTGCTAGCGAAAAAAAACTGAAAATAGAGTTACTTAAATTAGACCTTTTAACTTCCCTTTATGAGCAAGTTGAATTTGTGCTTCCCACGTAACTGAAAAAGTCCCTTTTTATAAGCACTATGAAAGCAAGTATACGAAAACTTCAATTTGGGTATCCAACCTCGTTTTCCTTTGTCCCTATTTTTAAAAACGGAAAGGATAAAGCTTCTGTAACTTATGGCAATAACTAACACGAAAAAAAAAGGTTAAAGCAAAACTTTCAATCATATTTTGTCTTCAGTTTAAGTAGGTGAATCTCAAGCATGACTTTAATTCGTGGGGTCCAAGTATCACTCTCATCCTTGCATTTTCGTCTCCATTTCCCCGTCAGCTTCGTTATCTTGTCACTGTGTCTGTCATAGTCATAGTCATCCCAACCCACATGTCAACACTTATCAAGGTATCAAGCAAATGAAATTACCCTCCTTCAACCTATAACAGCACCTTGCTTTTCTTTTCGCACAAACCCACAAGCCTAACCAAAATTGCATACTATTCAATGCCTTATGACTTGTATATATTTGCTATGAAACCCATAATTAACCCGGAAATACAATTGACAATGATTTTAATTATAATATAGGGTCAAACCATAACTAATCGCAATTTAATTACATCGAGTGATGGCAAGAGAAGCGTAACGTAACGTAAGCAATTTAAGATGCAGTCATTGCATTTGTTTTAGTAGTTTTCAATTTTCATCCGCTATACTAGTTGTGTAGTAAATTTTTAATTAATTTTAAAGGTTAGAATTATGGTATTGAATGCAGAGCCGAGAATCATGCATTTCATTTTCTTGCATTATATTTTGTCTTTACTAATGTTTCACTCAACAGCCATGCCAGAAAACAGAAAGGACATTTCACACATGGAACATCCCAGGAAGAGAAACTCCCCCTTGTCTTTTGTCACCTTCAAATTCAATCCTTCCCTTTCTCTCTCTTTCTCTCTCACACGGTCCTAGCTAATTCTTTCTACTCCTTCCACCATCATATGCAAGCACAAGCGTAACCAGCAACCTTACTTTTCTTCTTCTATTTCTTCTTCAATTACAAAATTGTCTTGATCCTTTTAATTTTCATGTCGGTTTATTTTTGAACCCCAAAGATAGAAACTTTTTTCTTTTTTATAATGAGAAGCATAGCATCTTGTTACAACGAACATGCAATTAGAGTGTCCGATTCATATTGTTCAAGACCTTCGAACCAGGCGTATCTCTGTCCAGAACTCAACCCTTCCACCAGAGATTCCGTTACCTGCATGTACAAACTCTCCCTCATCAAAACGCAAAAACAACTCTTCATCACAATAACTTGGGCCAAGAAACTCTTGGGCCAAGGCTTCACCATAACCATCTCCAATTCTGAACATTCTCTTTCTCCCTCTAATAATAAATCCAACGCAAGGCAATTGAGAAAGAACAAAGGCAACGAAACATTCCAATCCCAAAATTTTCAAGTCCAAGTCTTGTGGGATCTCTCCGATGCAAAGTACGAGGAAGGACCAGAACCGGTTGGTGGCTTTTACGTCGACGTTTTGGTGGACTCCGAACTGGGCCTACGCCTCGGCGACAAAAATTCCTCAATGGAAGAATTGTTACCAAACTTTGACGCAAAGGAAGCGACTTTCTCGATGGTTTCACGGAGCGAGACGTTTTCCGGCACAACGGTTTACGCGACGAAGGCGAAATTCTCGCAGACGGGAAGTTCTCACGATATATTGATTAGGTGCGGCGCGGAGGCGGAGCGAGGAGAGCCGAAGGGTCACGTGTTGTCCGTGTGCGTGGACAAGAAGACAATGTTCCAGGTTAAGAGGCTGAGGTGGAACTTTCGTGGGAACCAAACAATTTTTGTCGATGGTTTGGTCGTTGATATGATGTGGGACGTGCACGATTGGCTTTTTAATTCGAATTCTGCTTCATCTGCAGTGTTCATGTTCAGGACAAGGAGTGGCCTCGATAGTAGGCTATGGTTGGAGAAGAGTTTGCACGCGCACAAGGAACAGGACAAAATTGGGTTCTCTTTGTTGATTTGTGCCTGTAAGAACAATGACTGATTCAATCTTATATAGATTTTTTTTTCGTTTTAATTCATCTGGATTTTATAAGATTGAAAACACTGACACCTATTTAGATGATTTTTTTCTTCTTCTTAATCTTAATCTCTGTCGATGATATTTGGTCAGTGGTTATGTAATCCTGTCCGTTTGAACCGGAATAGATGAAAGTTTATAGATTATATTAATTATTTGTACCGTTGAAGTATTTTTGTTTTTATTTTTCTTACACGAAACATTGTTCGGCTGAGATATGCGTGTTTTAATGATTTTGTACGTTTTTGTTTATTAATGGGGATGGGTTGGAGGTTTGGACATGCGTGGGGTGCTTGAGGTGGCAAAACTGGAGTTTGGATGTGGTGAGATCATACATGACAGTGCACACTTAAATATCGTTGAACTTTCTGTTTATCATGATGATGTATGGTTTTTTGGGATTACTAGCTCTTTAATTTGTTGAATATAATTCTTTATTGTATAGATTCATATGTGAGATAATTACACTGGCAATTCATACATCTTAGATTTAGAATTTCTAATCAAAATTCCACCTACCTAATTGCTATCAGGTGGGTCGTTTAATTTAGAACATGTTTATGTGAAACGTCAATTTCCATGAGCATCCCGATTCATGTGTTTTCAATGAGAAAATGGAATGGAATTAAAATTATGTTTCACAACTTAGTTTTATATAGACATTGGTGCATGTTTGGATGCTAGGAGTCGAGTTAGCTCAAGAGTATTTTTAACATGTTTGTTTGTGAAAAAGATCTAGAAGTTAAATTATCTTATTTCCCAATTGACGTGAATCTCTCGGGTTATATGTTTGATCAGGGAAAGCCTTGTGCAAAAGAGTTTAAAAAAATTACACAACCAAAATGTAATTATATTGACAAAATCAAAATGGAATCACATTTTTTTTCAACTCTTCTTACACAACAATAATACGTTTACATTGTATACTTTGTTAACAGAATTTTGTTTTCGTGAAAATGGTATTTTAAAAAAAAAAAATTAAAGCGCACGTGTTGGTCGAAAATATAAAAGTGGAGATTAGAATAGCAATTCTTATGATGTGTTGTCCTCCAACACTGGGCTTTTAAAATTATCCAACTGGAAGTGAGTGAAAACCCATCCTACGGTTAATTAAATAATCATAGCTATTACTTTTTGTACCCCAAAAATTGCTTCCCGAACCTTTTTGGAATGTGTTTTCTTACCTTTTGGATTGACCTATCTGTATTGTAAAAGGTTTAATCAATCCAGAATGTAAAACTAGTTTTCGGGTTCACGAATTGAAAAAGCTACAGCCAATAATCACTGACATAACAAAAATATAAAAGTTTTTTTGTCCTAATAATGATGTGTATAAATCACAAATTGAAATGGATTTTTTAAAGTAATTTTATTCAATTATATAGGACTGATTTCAAAAATTCATTTTTTAATTATCGTAATTAGGATGTTTGGTTTTTCTGATGCAATTTTGAGATATTTTCACAAACTTTGATTATTTGGATCGACTATGAGATTAATTCTTGATTTGATAATTAGTCACACTTAAAGTTCATCATTCATCTCCAAAAGTATATTATGTAGAAATTCAAAAATTAATTTGATCTAATTTAAATTGAACATATTGCACATATATAGTTTTATTTATGAAATTATTATATCACTTTTTACATAAGTAGATATTTATCAAATTATTGTAATAATTTATTTAGTCTCTAAATGGTAAAAAGTGTGATATTTACATTTGTCATTAAGTTTTGTAAAATTATTTTATCATTAAGTTATATTTTTATAGAATCTATTTAATATTAAATTATAAAATTTATAGATCAAATTATCATTAAGTTTTATGATAAGATATAATTTTTGTATTTTTTACACATTTAAAGATTAAATAAGGACTTTAATTTTTTTTTAGAGATTAAAGATGATTATTTACCTTTTCACATTTACTTACATGTGTATTTGGTTTAATGTTTAACCCGACAGACAAATATGTGTAAGGGATGTAAATTTCTAAAACTATTGTTACAAACTTTTAAACCTAACATAATGTATATCTAAACATACTATTAATTTTCTTATTGTGCGGACGAAAGATGAAAGGTAGCCTTTTTTATTTTCTTACTTAAATCGATTTAAATTTTTATATATGAAGATAGCAATCGTTGATTTTTTTTACTTTGTTTTTTTTTTTTTTTGTCGAGCATTTTCACTGTTAATGGTGTACTTCTGGTAAAATGTGAGAAACTTAAATACATATTATGTGAAGATTAACCGAGATTATAGACAGAAAAATTCGTGGACAGACGACGAAGTCACGAACACGACCTCAAGGGGAGACATGTGGGCAAATGGTAACGAGGAAAACCATGAACACATCGTGAACTACAATTGCCAATTGCAGACAGAGAAAGGAAGGTCCTACATCTTTTTAGACTGCTTCTAGCACTAGGAGTTGTCACGCAAGTGATGAATTAGGTGATCTCAATAGTTGAAAATTTTCCGTATGCAATCAAGGGACAATTGAGAATCCCATCGAGTTAGATACTTAGATTGTTGTTGGACTGCACACGGAAGATCCTCTACCCTTGAGACCACCTAGTCCAACACCTAATGACTTTCATCTTTTTAACTTGAAAAAAAGTCTAAAGTCCAAACGCAAACCTAAACCTTTTTTTTTTTACTAGATCCAAACCCAAACCTACAACAACCTAACACCCATGCGTTGGCCGATACTTGTCAGTTGGCACCCTCTAATTTTTGTATTCATCAGTTGAATAAACTCTCAATTTTATATTGGAAGTATTATTGTCTTTCTTTAATGATTTTAAAAATTGTATAGTAATTTTTTAAATGTTAAATAGTAAAAAAAAGAAAAACTTTAACATTTGTCCTACAACATGGTTTTGTGTTTTGATTGGAAAATGGAAAAGTTTAAATTTCTTTAATCACTGTAATTAAAATATTTAGCTCACTAGTAAAACTCCAATGAGTTTCAGTCTATTAAATAGGTTACTAGATTAATTATTGATCTAAAATTTAATCATATTAAAGTTTTGCAAATTTTTTTATCATACTCATATCATTAAAATTTGTAGGTAATTAGCCATCTGACCCATATTAATTGAGTTAGAAATTATTCTATCTATCATGAATAATTTTTGTGTATAACCATTGTTCCGGTACTCATTAATCATTACCATCCCTGATAACAATTGGTCAAAAAATAATCTTCCCCAATAACAAAAGTTTCACATGTTTTGTGTATAATTAGTATAGTATTTAGCACAAATCTATAAAATAATTGATTTTGTAAGAAAAAAAAATTGATTTTGCACGAAAACGATGACAATTGTGTAGTACAAATCAGAAAGTGAGATATAATTTTATCGATATGTTTTTTTATAAGGCAGATTCTTTTATTTACTATTATTAATATAATGAATAAGCATCTGATTTTTTTTTTCAATGTTCTATATTATCCTTTATTATCTAAACTTGTGAGTTAAGGTGGTGGTGATGGTTCTCAAGTCACTGGTTCTTCGCGGCGAGTCACTAGTTCTCCGATCTGGATTTGTGGGTGTTGTTTGGGTGGGTTAAGATTGTTGTGATGGAGTTGGTTTTGTAGGTGAAGGATGGAGTTGGAGCGCCAGTGTTGGGGCCTGGGTGGTGGCGTGGCGGCGCAATGGTGGCACGGGGTTTGGGGAATGGGTCCGGGTAGACAGTGGTGGTGGCGCGCACTGTTATGGCTTGTCGAACCTCCCCTCCACCTCGGCCCTTCGCAAAATATCCTCTGACGCGGCCCCCACCCCTTCTTTCTTCTCCGACGACGGTTTGAGAGAGAATGATATAGTTCACTTTTTGCTGCTAGTTGTGTTGTTCGGGGCATTCACGAATTTGATTGCCATAGATTGGTCTAGATCTTTCACTTTGCTTTATTATTGTGCTCCTTTAAATTGAGTTAATAACTTTCTTCAAATTATAATTTTTTGCCACACAGGTATTTGATCTTGAGGCTTCTACCTTTGAATCCTTTTCTCACGCAAGTTATTATCATCCTTTTTGTGTGTATTCTGGTTATTTCTAGCAATTGGTTATCAATGTCGTTCTTGGTGGGGGATAAAACGGTGAATAAATTTGAAGCGCTTGGATTTTTTCTTTATATATAGAAACAATTTGTGGCGGTTTTTAGTTCCGACAATTGTTTTAAAAATAAAATTAAAAAAAGTGTGAAAGTCCGGCCCGAAACATGACTTCGTTAAAAAAAAAACCTTAAAGACCAAAATTAAATCTTTTGGAAACTTTTAAAATAATATGGGGATCAAATTGATAATTAAGCATTTTCTAACCTTGATGAATGTTTTGTTATCTGATTTACTCTGCTTCATATTCTGGCTACCTAAGATGGTAAAAGAAATTTAAATTCATAGATCCAGATTCCGATCTGTGTGTTTGAGGATTGGTTTAATGGAAAAGCTTAAATTGTGTGTTTTGATTGGAAAATAGAGAGCAACATGTGAACTTCGTTGCCTCGCGAAAATTTATCGATTTGATTTTATTTTGATATGCATGTATGTCCCTGAATTCTTTTGTGATTATTTTCTTTTTTTTTTTTCGTTCTTTACATTGAATGGCTTTGGTTGGGATATTCTTTGTATATCTTAATAAACAAGACAAACTATTGGACTATGTTTTTTATAGTAATGTTTAAATCTTGTTTGGGCTCGTTGATTTCTTTCTTGAATTTAGATCTGAGTGGTTGAGCGATAAAGTTGTGCAAACCTGTTAAATAGGGACTGGTTCATGACACATCTTAGGGAAGGGCTGAAAGTGAACAATATTTGACATGCAAAATTGTATTAGTAAACTACAATGTCATTTTTATATATATATAAAATTAAAGTCTAATCAAATGGTTTTTGAAAAATTGAGCGAGGGGCTCGGGGACACTTGCATCCTCTAGATCCCTCCCAATACAATTTAGTAATACTGGATTCGTATAAATTAGTTCAGTTTGTCGGTCTATTTTTTTTTTCCATGGAATTACTTTTATCAGTTTTCAATTTTTTTGCACAAATTTCCATTTTATCTTTGTTCAACTGTTGAGAATTTTTTAGTTTAACCTGTCTTTCTCCTTGTTTATTCATTTCAAGTTGAAGTGAGATCATTCTATTGTGGTAATATTAATATGGCTTGGTTCAAAATTTATATGTTCTACTGGTTAATGTGCTTACATTGGCACCCCAGGGAAGGCTATCCTTGTTGCTGATGAGTCAAGTGGTACAATTGGAAGGCATTTGGCCAGCATTAATTTAATGTCGAGAATGTTGAAGCAAATAGGCGTGCTCTTCGGGAACTCCTATTCACCACACCTGGTGCTTTTGAGTGCCTCAATGGTGTGATCTTGTTTGAGGAAACCCTATACCAAAAGACAGCTTCAGGTATTGATACTCAGTTTTACAATATTTAAAGGATTCATTACTATCTTCTCATGAGTAATAACTAGACATCTTATTTACACCTTTATTATGAATTTATTTATGAAAAACATTTTCCTAACTAAATTTTACCTTGCTTTTCAGTTGAATAATTCTAACTCTACACTATCTAGTATCTACTAATCTAGTAAGAGGATTAGTAGATATACTAAATGCATTGACTTGCTCATATATTATTTTCTTTATAAAGTATTAGGAGGATCAGTAGGATATTGTAGTAAATAACGGTACTCTATTCAGTTTTTGTCCAGACTCTTTCAATTCAATTTTATTAGTTTCTGAGTTTTTCTTTTTTAATGTAATTTATTGTAGGAAGACCCTTCGTAGAGTTGTTGAAGGAAGGTGGAGTTCTTGCTGGTATGAAGGTTGACAAGGGCACAGTAGAGATCGCTGGAACTAATGGGGAAACTACTACTCAAGGTTTGGCCTCAACCTCAACGTCATGAACAAGTACGAGGGAAATTGGAAGGGCAGTTCAGCAGAGCACTCTCAAGGCATGGGGTGGGAAAGATGAAAACATTAAGAAGGCTCAGGGTGCCTTCATTGCTAGGTGCAAGGCAAACTCACGTGCAACTTTGGGAGAACTTACAAGGGTGATGCTACCCTTGCTGAGGGTGCCTCCGAGTCTCTCCATGTCAAGGACTACAAATACTAACTAGAAAAGGTGTTGGCTTCTTTTGGAGAGTTTTTTTCCACTATTTGGCACCAACGTTTTCATGTTCTTTCTTTCATAGAAGTTAGACTCGGCCGTTTTGCTTTGCGATCTCGGTTATAGGAGGTTTACGGATTAAAGAATAATTGCATCAAGCTAAATTGGCTTGTTACCGTTGCTTTACATTTTGGTTTTTCTCTGATTGAGTTTTGCCAAAGATGGAAACAAGAAGCACGAGGAAGAGCCACTCAAGGGGTTGTTTTTACTTGGATAACAATGGTGACCGGTCCTCTATTTATAACCAAGGAGATGTCTATTGTGGTAGTATCAATTACTATTATCAAATGAGTCTCGGAGGCTACAAACAAGTGATGGTTCTTCCAATTCAAATGTTGGAAATGCAATTAGGAGTGATAAATGCTTTAAAGCCTCAATTATGCAACCTCAACGGTCATGGGTCCCAAAGCAGTCAATAATATGGTCACCATGACCTATCAAGCTAAACAACATAAAAGATGTTCTGCTAGACTAAAAGTTGGTATAAATATTTTGATGTTACTTGCACTTTTCTCTATCCATCCTCCTATAACACAATAGAGCATGGTATCGAAAGAGCAACATGGAACTCATAACATTGAAAACATAAAAGCATGTGTTGTCGTCCACAAACATGGAAGAGGAAAAGGGAATCGACAAACATTGAAAGTGTGATATGTGCTTTCCTTATTGAAAAGAGTAGACCCTCCTTTTTTTTCCCACAAAGGTGAAAGTGTGAAAGGTCTGTGGTTGAGGAGGGGAGCTGCAGGTTCCGACTTGCAAGAAGGTTTTGTCATGATGATTGACGATGGAAGAGGCATGTTACGAAATTTAAATTTGAATCGCAATTTTGAAAGGTAATGCTGAGCAAACAAAAGAAATACCTTTATTTCTCCATTTTTCCAATTTTAATTATTTTGCATATTCAATACCTTATGTTATTTTTTCTGAGTTTTTCTCACAAATATTGACTGCAAGTGTTTTGTAGTTTGGTTGGGAATATTTTTTTTTCATTGACCTAGTTTTGTTTGGTGCAGAGAGATTGGTCTAATATTGAATTTTTTTTATTGGTAATTTTGTATTGTTATTAAACTATTCAGAGATTTTATTGTGTAAAATTGTATGTTGTTCTTATCATTTGGTTGAAGTTTACTTATTAGTAGTTTCTTATGTTATAAACTACAGGTTCTGTAAATGGAGGAAATTACAAAGAATTGGCAGCATGACCAGCAAATAGATCATCATTGGTAATTAATCATGTTGATGGGTACTATATATGAACTTTTTTGGGACTCACCAAATTTTTGTCTACAGGTAAATTGATCTATCATAAAAAAGATTTGCAGGTAAGAGTCTACGCATCTTCCGTTTGGTCCTTGAGAGAGACATGGTTTCATCCTCCTTGAAATATATTTAGACCCTTAATTTTATGTTAATTTGCGTTTTTTTGTATGGTACCTATTTTTACTCATTTGTCTCCATTTTACTGATTAACTAATAATTTTTTTTTCTTATTCAAGGTACACTTTTATTATTTTATGATAGATTAGACAATTTAAACTAGTCTAATGCCTAACATTGGCTGCAGATAATGAAAAGAAAGAACCACGGCTGGTGGTTAGTTGCATGCACACTCTTCAGTTTAATCATTTTCAGTTTCATTGTCTTTGTCAAAAAATAAGTTTTAGCTTCTTGAGTGTTGGTTTGATTAAATTTCGAGCATCCTTAATCCTTATGATTCTATTTTTTACTTTGGCAGGTTCAGTGGGGATTTAGGACAACTGAGATGTACTAAAATGGATAAACAATTATTTGGACACTAATGAAATCAGTATTTCAACACGTGTCTTAGGAGATGGTGGACTAGTTCATACGAAGAAACTCTTATCATACAATATGGTTTGAAAATTTTCTTTTAGAAAAAAAATTGCAGGGACTGTCTGTACTGCTAAATACATATTCTTATATGGGAACAAATTCTAAGAACTGAGTATCTTTTCCTAGACTTGTTTCTTTGTTTGGTATGAAATTAATACTTTCCTGGAGCTCTACAACATTAGGAAGTTGATCCTCGTTAATGTATAATAATATGATTGATGAAATATTTTGAATGTTGAAGTTCAGGAATAGAAAAACAAAATCAGGAAAATATATTTAAATTTTCAATGGATTTAATATTCAAGACAACTAGATATTTTAAATTTAAAATTAATTAAAATATAGATGTAACTTTGTTTTCGGCCTAACTCAACCGTAATAAGGCAAAAAAAAATGGTCGTATTTTGGCACCAAAACCACTTGGACCCGCCTGATTCAACCCATAATCTGCAACAACCGACCCGCTGAAATTGACGGTCAATTCTGTCATAAATGGGCCTAAAAATAAAAAGGATGTGGATTGGTATATCAAGAGCTTGGGCTCGGAGATGGAAAATATTGGTTACAACATGAGAGCCTATGCTATTTGTAGCTTCCAATAACCCCTGGGGAACTGCTTGGGCACCCAGCAGTTTTCCAAAATAACATATTAGCTTTTTTCTTTCTGCAGTGCCTTTTTTTTCATAAAACTACACTCTCTTAGTGTAACTTGCTTCCATTAGCGTCCTTTTGTGAGTGTTTGTTATCACCGGTAGTGTACGTGCGTTGTTTACCGATATACGGTGAAATTCGGTGATTTTTCATCGTTGAAAAAGAAGAAGTGCGTATTTCTTTTTCAAACATACGGATTGGCAATCCGCATGGTTCATACGGATTGCCAATCCGTATGGCCATACGGATTGCCAATCCTTATGTTTTGAATTTTTTTTTAAATAATTTATTTAGAATCTTTTATACATTTAATTTATTTATAAATTTGATAATTAAACAAATTTGATATTTAATTGAATGTTGTATTTAGATATTTATTACAATAATTAATAGTTAAAAAAACTTGGTATTTAATTGAATAGTGTATTTAGATGTTTATTACAGTGATTGAAAATTAAAAAAATTTGGTATTTAATTGAATGATGTATTTAGATGTTTATATATATATAAAAATACATTATTAGATCAAAATTAACTGTAATAAGATCAAAAAATACATTAATAAATTTATGTTAATAATGTATTTTTTTTACGTATGTAAAAATTAATTGTCAAAAAATTTATTATGTACATTAAAATTTTAGTGTTACATATAACAACATTAATTATTTTATAACATAATTGATTTGTTAGCTCAGTTGGTTAGACCGTCATGCTAATAATGAAAAAGTCATATGTTCTATGGAAGGGCAAAATTGGAATTTCACATGCTATGCTGGGTGTCCCAGCAAAAATTCTGAGTGTCCAAAGCAACTTCCTAACCCCTGTATTGTCCAATTACCATTTCAAGTGATCCGCCATTGTTTTTTATGTTCTTCACGCTCACTAGTTGGGTGATATTGAGGGCCCATGAGCCCACGTATGCCCACTACTTTCTTACACTGCTACGTCCAAATTTAAAACAAAACAAGGACCCAAAAAGAAAACAAAATCAAAGGAGCCTGGACCAAAAACAAAAGGCCGAAATAAGGCCTTCATATCTATCTAAAGTTTAATCTGTGAGTGCGCCTAGAGAAGCATAGTTTGATCGAAATAATATGAGGAAAAAATAAATAAACATGCATTTACTTTCTCTTTCCTTTTAGTTCCACCCTGATCTCTTTTTTTTCTTTTTTAATCACACAACTTGAGATATTTATCACTTTTTTTCCTACCTTTTCTCTTTTCTTCCTAACACTCTCCTCTATCCATCCTAATCCATTCCATTTTGGGAAATGAAAATGAGATGGACATTAATTAGTGCTAATACTCATAGTATGCCTACCATAGAGGTTCACTCAATAATGCACCGTCTCCACCCTTATTAAAAAAATAAAAGCAAAAGGAAAAATGCTGAAGTCTTGGGCCATGAATTATTCCAATGGCTACGATAGGGTAGTTATTTTTGGTCTAGCCTACTAATCAACTTTATATAGACACAAATATATGAGGAAGCATTCCTCCAGCACCTTCCCTCTAGTCGCCACTCGAGAAGTCAGAACCTGATTGCGTATTTTTAACAATGGGTGAGATGCATAAAGGTTACCTTTTACAGTCCAAAATAATTATTAAAAAGCAAATAGCCCAAGCCAGAATTTCCCATCTTGATTCTGAGTTGGGGTACATTAGTACATAACCTTTTTATTTATTTATTTGTTTTAATTTTTTCCTGAGGTACTTGAGGTGCAGGGTGCAGCTGAGTAAGTAGTCACCTCAGGGGGCATCAGACAAAAAAAGCACATTTTTAAGTATGCATACACTTTAATTTCATACTATCATCTTTCCATTATTGTACACGTGATGCGATTTTGGGTTCGTTTGACTTGGCTAATTACTTAACTGCCTCTTATAAGCGTGAAGACAAAGCAAGGAAGGAACGAGGGTTCAAAAGAGAGAGAGAGGGATAAAAAAAAGCTGAGGCTGAGGGAGAAACGAAACGAAAGTGCTGTGTGTGTTGTGTTATGATAATGACTGCAAGTATGCCTTCCCAACCCTTGCATTTTGGTTTTCCTTTAGCAGGAAACTTCTTTACTCTTTCCCAAGTACGGATTCTGCCTGTTCAGGAGCGTAAGGTGTATCAGTAATATTTATGTAATGCTTATGCATATATATATACATATATATCTGTGTAGTTGTAGCGGTAGTTGTGCCAGTACCACATAGCCTTAAAATGCAACAAAATACTTGGACTGCAGATAAGGCTCAGTGTCATGCTACTGTCACTCACTCGCTTCTGTAACAACAAAATAATAATTTTAATTTTGGGAAGTGGGGTGTTTCACTTTCGTGACTTTACTATAATGTATTTAATGGTTGATTCACCTTTCAATGCCATACATATACGCCAGGGCCAGGACACGCAAGGTAGGGTTTTCATCTTTATATATAGGAAGTCAAAACTCAAAGGCTCACGTATTTGTCAAGGTAGGGTACCCGTTATTCCTCACTAAACTCGCCAGAGCTCACCTTTCAAATCAGTATTCGTATACAAATTTTATCTTAAAATCCTTATTTAATTTCCCCTAAGTATATACTATGATGTATATATAGGACTACTTCCGCTCACGTGCCTAATATAAATATTATTATTAAGTACATACGGCAGCACAAGTGTCCTTAGTCCGTAAAGGATGTAGGTATATATTTAAGAAATTATTCGTGCTTAAATGGAAGGTTATTGGACTAAGAACTGGACCCTGCATTCTTTAGTTCTATATCGACTTAATATGTATCATTTTTTTTCTCATGCTAGCATTTAAAAAAAAAAAAAGAGCACAAAAGAGGTAAGCCGAATGCACCCATGTGGATTTTGCTTCTTTCTTGTTCAATATCAAAACCAACTAGGACCACACAATACAATTGGGAACTGTATATGGCTATAGAGAATTCCCGTGCCGTTACTTTGCTGGGTAACATTTATTGATCCTTCTGTACAAAACCAGCCAATAAGATGGTCACGTTAGTGACCTATCGAACTCAACAGTACAAAGAAGTTCTACTAGAAGCTCGAATATATATTTTGATCTATGTTCCTTGCACTTTTTCTCTATCCGTCTTCCTTTAACAATAAATATAGTTTTAGACCATGCGTAATAGAAAATTTCATTTGCAGTACTAAGGCTGGAGGGGGTTGTGGGTTTAAGTCCATGTTCATTTAGTTAAATAGGCCGAAAAAATACTCAACATTTCTTGTTCTGAATTGCCTTTTTTTTAATTCATTAGATCTAGCTAGTGCTTAGTGGTAAAAGATTTAGAAATTTTGCATAAAATTTTTCGTTGAAACCTTATTACTATTGTAAAAGAAATTATTTGTATAATTAATACATATATATTTTTGCAACCTTTGAATTATACAAATATGGAAGCACTCTCTTTAATTTAATGCGTCTACAATAGTTGGGTGCACGCCAGGATGCAATACATCATATACCTCGCACAATGAAAACTCTAAAAGGTTTCCTATTTAAGTATTTAAGTTCCGTATCATGACTAATCAAATTAAATTGTTATGGTATAGTGAGAAGATATTTAAAATTTTTATTGAACACTCAAGTAATCTCTCATCAAATTGGTCTATTTTTTAGTAAATTAAATTACTGAGTTCATGTTCTTTGGTATTAGGTCTTATGAGTTTTCTCATATTCAGCAGCTTACTGGATTTAGCTTGAATGACTTCTAGATAATTGAGTGTTCCCCTTTTATCATCTAGATTAAATGTATGTCACTATACTCCCTTGCTTTTCAAGATTATTGGCCTGATTCAGGGATGGAGCAGGAAGTCTTTATCTTATGCAGGTAAGCTAGAGTTGATCAGAGCAGTTATTCAAGGAATTGTGAATTTCTTGATGGGAATTTTTCCTTTGCTTCAATCTGTTATGGACCGGATCAACGTTTCGTGCTGTAATTTTCTGTAGGGCAAAACGGATATTGACAAAAACAAGTCATTGGTTGCTTGGTCAGTAGTTTGTTCTCCGAAAAAAGAAAGGGGTTTAGGCCTTTTTAATTTCAAGAACTGGAACCTTGCGCTTCTTTTCCGTATCCTGTGGGACTTTCGTTGTAAGAAAGATTCTCTATGGGTTCGGTGGGTTCATCATTACTATTTCAGAAGGAGCGATGTGTGGAATTACAATACTTTTTCATTAGATTCAGTGTTGATAAAGAAAATCATTCAAATAAGGAATTTTATTATCTCCAAAGAACTAAGTACGAAAGAGGCCAAAAAGAGTATTCAATCTTGGAGCACCAATGAACAATTGCTTGTTGACAAAGTCTATGAATACATTAGAGGTGCCAAGTCTACTGTTAGTTGGTGTTATGTTATATGGAACCCAGCAATCCCGTCTAAGATGACTTTCATTCTATGACTTGCTAAAAGGAATCAACTGCTTACTCTTAACAAAACTGCTTTTTTGAACAAGGATTCCCTCTGCCCTTTATGTTCAAATGAGGCCGAGTCAAATGCTCATTCTTTTCTGGCCGGAAATCTCTCCAAGTTCGGGCTCACATTCGTGATTTGGCTCCTTTCCGCAGGCGTTTCACTTCTTTGCAGCGCATTACTGACTATTTAATTAGGGGCAGATCCACATCAGGTGTTCAAGAAAAATTTCGTTGTCTGACTATAGCAATTACAGTCTACTGCATCTGACTATCTAAGAACAAGCTGATTTTTTAAGATTATCAATTTTCTATAATAGAGGTTATTAGCAAGATTAAGTTTCTTATGTATAGACAAGCGCACCTGTTGCATTTGTTTTAACATCTTGATATAGACTTTCTTGTATTAGGGAGACTTTTGATTTTTTATAACTGCGGGGTATGTCCCGTTTATTGTTGTATCATTTTGGGTTTAATATAATTTACATTTTTCCCAAAAAATAAAGTGAAAAAAAAATGACAAAAACATATCCGAAGAGTTGCAATAATTTAGTCCCGTAGTCTGGAACCAGAAATTATCTGCTTATGTACAAGAACTGCTAGTCTAATTCAAAAAGATCATTCAATAAGTAAATCTGGCCTTTTTTATGCTTGTAACAATGTCCGATGCTTCAACAATATCCATCAATACATCACTTTCTCCCGGTTCATAAAACTATTGACCAATAAATAAATACCAAAGAAATTGCTACCTTTCAGTACACAAACACAAAAGGCCAGCACAGATAAATATCCAAAAAAATTAATTAAAAAAAAGGCAAGATAGGTGTGGAAGGTGGAAACTAGGAGAAAGACGGTGACCAACTAATGAATGATATGAACATTATCGGAAGATGCGACATGTGAAGTAATATAACTGCAAATTCCATTTGCACGCATAAAAGAAATCAGCTAATGGAGAAATTCACCTGAATTAGTGTCATACTCACACCCCAACAATTCAGTGATATTTGCCAATGTGTAGTCTCCCTCATTAAACTTACGTACGTGACTTGAACACATTATTTTTCACCTTGATTCCATAAATATAATAAGATTGAGCACCTTATCATCATCAGTCTCTATACATAAACGACCCTCATCAGTTAGCTCTTGCTTACATAATGTGAGATCATCTGAGATAAAAGGCTGCGAAATTTTCTTGCCTCTTACAAGTGTCAACCATATAATTTCACTCTCATCACTGGTTTTGGCTTGCTTTATTAACCTTTAAGCTATAGTTCTCCCACAAATTTCCACTCTCAGTCATCAAGAAGGGAAAGCAGTTATCAACCGCAACTGTATTTCCAACATTTGAATTGGAAGGTGAAGAGCCATCATTTGTTTGCAGCCTCCCAGTCTTGTGCCTTTGATCGTTGATATCACAATAGGCACCTCCTTGGTTATACAGAGAAGATTGGTCACTGTTATCGAAGTAAAAACAACTTCTTGAGTCTTCCTTGCGCTTCTTGCTTCCATCCTTGACACTCCTTGCATAGTTACTTATACTCTCCCATTTCTCTTTGAAGACCACAGCACTCCTTTCGTAACCAAAACAAGCCATTTTGGTAGCTATTTCCTCCCACATAACCTCTTCTGAACACCCACTTTGCATATACCTTGTCTCCATCTCAGCTCTCAACTGTTGAAGCCTTGCAATCTCAGATTCTGTCCAGCTTTCAGCACCTCTGGCAGTAGTGCTATTTAGTATTTCACTCCCATCTTCATTCTGGTTTTCACTGTGGTTCTGAATTCCAGTTACCATCAAACCATCAGGAGAATGAGTACTCTTTATGATCCCGTTTCCGGTTAATTTGTGCAAAGCCTCCATTAGAGCAGCATCCCTTGCTTCAATCCATGCTCTCTCTTTGGCCCAAAATTTGTGTTCCCTCTCCAACCTTGCAGCTTCTTGTCTCCTCCACTCTTCTTCTCTTAACACCCTCTCCTTCTCCTTCTGTTCCAGTGTCTTTGTGAGTTTATCCAACCACTCCTCTTGCTTCTCCACCAGCTTCCTCATCTGTGAGTCAATGAAGTCCTTTATCTTCACCTTCCAACTTCTTCCACTCACCCTCTTTCTCCTCTTCTCCATGGAGTCATTGTCCTTGAGTCCCCCGCCAGTGCTATTCTGATCATTGTCGTCCGATGATGACGTGTCCAAATCAGTGGAGTTGGTGAGGCTGAGGCTGTCACAATGCTTCTGAGACTGAAACATTTCTTGATTTGTTTGAGAAGGGTTGTTGTGGCTGCTTGTGTGGAAACGAAGGCTACCACTGCCAAAATTGGTTTCTGGCACCGAGGCTTGGTTACTGTTTTCACCATATAAGGCTTCAAGTTGACGAAAGAACCTGTAATGCTTCCCATCTTGTCTTCCTGCTTTCCCTTCCTTTGTCTTCTTGTAATATTTGTATAGGTTCTCGAACTTCTCCCTGCACTTCTTCCCACTCCTTTGATATCCATGTTCTTCAGACATGATCCTTCAACATTAACACAAGAAAACAAAAAGGCTAAGAACTGAGCTCAACGTAGGTGATGGAACATGGAACCCTAGTCTGAGCTGTGAATTAATGATATGATATGAGCATTCCTATGCAATTTCATGCACCGACGTTGTCTATGTTATAGCAACCTAGCTTTAGCAAATAGGACTCAGCTAATGACCATTTCGAATTGGTACAGAAACATGATTCATTGAAGGAAGAGCCTGCTGTTGATGTCATTCCATGAGATAAAAGCTAGAATCAAGAAAGCTAGCTGCTAAAAGCTTCGGAAAGTTGAGTAAGGGAAAAAACTAGTAATAAAAGGGAAGCTAGCACTTGCACTTAAAAGAGGCTAGGAAATTCTCAAAAAAGGGAAAAAGGGACAGTGGTAGAGACGTACTAATATTGGTATATGAACTTAAAGCTAGCACTTGGAAGTACACGTACACGATCAATAATCGAAAAATTGAGTAGCGAGACCACGACCCGTGTATTATAGTACAGTCACTTCCAGCAATTACTGGAGTTTCCAGAAAGTAGCATCACTACAACTAGTAACCAAATTAAAACCAATTAAGTGCAGTCATCTTAGTAGGAAACCGTCAAGAAGGTAGCTACACAAACATTGAATTGTTTTACTTCTTCAATCCCAAGCAAAGAAACAAACAAATAAATAATTATAATTTTCAGATGTTAAAGTTGAAAACAGAAGAGAGTAGTGTTTGAAATGGTACCTAGAAACTTCAACCCATAGGGGGCCTTTTTGATTAGCCTCTTTGAATTTAGAGTCGAGGCGAGATCTGATCTCAAGGAGAGTGAGAGTCTCTTGTCTGGGCCATCTTCCAGTGGAGGCGTCTCCACCGATGCATCCTGCGGTCTCGGCCTCTAAGCAACTAAGCGGAGGAGTAGAGGCGCTAGTGGTGGTGGTGGGAGTGGCAACGGCGATGTTGGTGGCGGAATCAGTGGGGGCGAAGTCGTGAAGACAACGAGGTATTATGTCCGCCACTTGACGACCAAACATCATCATCTCGTAGTGTTGTTGTGTCGCCGCCTGCAGGTTTGGGTGGCCGCCGCCGCCGCCTGGGAACAGCTCCGCCTTGGGCTGCGGAGGCATGGCGGGGAAATGGGTGGGCCGTGGGCCGTTCACCAGCTGCCTCAGATCAGCGATGCCATACTGATGATGGTCCTCCATTTCCATGTGAGAAGGTTAACAAAGAAGAAGAAAGTGGAGAGAAATGAAAATTAAAAAAAAAAAAGAGGTGAGGAAGGAGGATGATGATATGGAGAGGGAAGCGGCAGACTCGGATCCTGCGTCCACGAAAAAGATCAAAATTTAAACGCAGGGGAATGGTCCCATGTATGCTGTACGACACTACGAGAGATATTCAGATTGAAATGAAATGAAATCCTTCTCTCTCACACTCACTCTCACTTTCTCTGTTTAGTATAAGTAACAGTATTAGTGTGGTAATGCGTGTTATCTCTCTCTCGCTTTATGCTGCTTCTTCCTTCTGTGTCGTTGTTCAGTACAGTGTGAGAGGGTGGGCTTGGAGTGTCTTGCGGGTAAGCCTAAGCCCTAAGGCCACCAAAACATACAAAACAAAACTAATGTTAATGTATTATTATTAATATTAAGGTACTCCTATTCTGTATCATAATGTATCAGTTAAATAACTTAAAAAATAAATCATTTATTACATAAATCATACAAAAATTATAAACAATATAATTTTTCTTATCCTAAATAAAATATTTTATTTTAATTTTTTTAATCAATGTCATTAAGATACCTGATATTATTTGCCTTAATACTATTACATGTTTGATTGACTAATGAATGGACGACAGGTGGCCTAAAGTGAAACAACGAATGGAAGACAGCCGAGTTTGTCGTGCTGACGCGTGTATAGTGTCTCCGATGCTACTTTTTGACTTTTGGTAATGATTCCATACAACAACATTAACGTGTTCCCTTCTCTTTTAAGTTGAATTCTTAATTTTACCTTAATTTCTACTTTCCTTATTTATTTTCGTGAAACTTTTTTTTCTTCTTCTTATTTTTACTTTTTATGTGAAGTGCGGTAAAATTTAATTAAATTTTCAATTTATTCGCAAAATTTTCCCGATGTCCCTAATAGTCCTTTTCATCCAACTCTATTCCAGTGAGAAGCTAGCTCTGAGTGGTGAGTACTGAGTAGTATAAAATCACGTGTGGTTCGATCGTGTTTGTTATCAAGTGTTTGATAAGGATAATTTTGCCTTTGATAAAATTGAATTTAAACATGAAAGTAATATATATTTAAATTAATCTTAATTAAATAAAGAAGAATCAAATTATATTAATATAATTTTAAAATTATTATATTATTTTATAACTTTTAATTAAATAATATTTTTTTAAATCTGACGGTTAGATCGAAACTCAATCATAATGTGAAATTACACTTCTACCATGATGCCTTATCATTCTGAAGTCAACTAGAGGAGGATGAAAGCTATCAGTAGGGGAATTTTCGAAGTTTGAACGTTAGTTTGCTTTTTGAAATTGAAATCATTAAAAGAAGAGGGGAATAATTACGAATGTATAAAATCATCATAAAAGGATACGAGTTATCATCTTCGATCTTTATTATGTTGTTTGTGTAATTCTTGGTTCAATTCATGTTCTTTCGTGACTACCATTTTCATGAACCACTCCCTCCATCATAAAAGAATAACATATATTATTTGTATGAATCAAAATCTTTTGAATTAATTATAATGATTGAGTGTATTCTTTTATATTTTTAAATATCTTTTCTTTTAATTTATATTTTCCATAAATATAAAAATAGTACTGAAACTGTCTTGTTAGTTATCTAAAAAAGGTTAAACCGTTAAACTATTAACTGAGCTAGATCAATGATTATAAAGGATTTGATATTTTGTTATCAGCAAACGATCTCAGAACCACAATTTCCTATTGTTAACTTAAAAGTATCCTTAATCCACACAAAAACAAAAAATTTGGGATCAATAGGAACTTAAGAAGGAAATAATGGAAGGCCATGCAGACCAGGGGCAGAGCCCCAGAACTGATTGCTTGCTTTTTGAGTCCCTGGAAAAAAAAATAACTAAACGAGAGATTGATGGGTTTATGGTTTGTGACAGCTTGGGCTATTTGGTTATTGAATAATGTTATTTTTAATAATCAAGAGGTGGAAGCATAATCTTTATGGCACTCATTTGTGATACATATTTGATTGTGAATGTCATGCAAAACAAAACCAAAATATCTCTTTCTTTTATGATTGGTGCACAACCCCGTTCGAGTGCTTAAATCGATTTGTCATGTAGCAAAATTTGTAAGTTTTTGTTTATTTGTGTAGGTAGCTATAAAAGTACTGGTAAGGAATAAGATTAATATTACATGATCTTGTTCTCATTGTTTCTATTTAGAAAATGATTTTAAAAATTAGAACGGTTGTTCTAGTTAATCTGATTTATACGGGACTATTACTTATACTCACCTTAATATACTTATATTTGCCTAAAAAAACAGAAAGAAATTTAAAAGAAAAAAATTAGGCGAGTGTAATTTTTCATTTAACAATTGGTCGCACTAATGTATCAATTATATTTATCGTTATATTTTGTCGTTGTGATAAAATAATTTTTAAGAATTGATATGTTACGTTTTTTAAAAGTTAAGATCACACACAGTGAAAGGGGAAGGGTAATTAAGTACTTTTACGATAACGAAATTTTTTTAATAAAAAATCTAAAAGGTAGAAGCAAAGAGAATAGAGCACGAGCGGGGTGGGCAGTGGCAAACTGGCAATGAACCTGCTGATGAGGTGCAAGATGCCTCCATGGACTTGCATGTTTCTGACGTCGCAACATAAATGACTGAATGCTAAATGGTTAAATAGTATTTTAGATCAGTTTATTTCAAAAAAAAATTTGAGATTGCATCTTGTACGAACATTAGTATTTTTATTTTATTTTTAGATAATATTTTATAATTTAAATTTATTAAATTTAGCATGAAAAGTATTTTTTTATTAATAATAATTCTAAATTTTCCTATTTTATCCTCCTACAAATCTTACTACTACCTTTTATAATGAGTTTTCAATGTGTTTTATACTTTCAAGATATTAAATACTTTTATTTTTTATTTAATATTCTTGTCATAACAGATAGTAGGAGAATTTCTAGAAAGATATAACATTACTTTGTAATAAATATAAATATATATATATATATATATATATATATATATATATATATATATATATATTAGATTCTCAAGATATTATTAGATCATATGTAAATACTGATAAAAATATTCATATTTAAATTGTCAAAATTAAAGAAAAATACATAATTTTTTCAAGTGAATGTGACTATGAAACAAATTTTAATTTTTACCATCTATATATAATTGTATAACTCATCCTTAAAATTTTCATATTTTTAAAATGAGGACTATTCTAACTTAATATATCCTCGTATTTGTGTGTGTGCGCTTATATATATTAGCATATGAAGTATTATTCATTTTTACTTGCATAGGGTTTTATAGTTTTTATGGCATTTCAAAAAATGGAGAGAAATAAACATTTATAAACTATCTATGACCTCAATTCTTAAATGATATAAGTTTTTTTCTTACATCGAAACAACATAGTCCCACAATAAGGCTAACGGTAGTTGGACCTACATGTGTGGTCCAAACTCTTCTTTTTTAAGATTAGTGTTTCAATCTCAAGTTTCTTACATCTTTAGACTTTTCACAGTTGAGGTATTTTGTCTCAAATCAATCTTCACAGTTTTATACTTAAGAGATACGTCAATGAATCAAGGGAGGAAGAATGTTGATAGACTATCCATAAGTTCAATACTAGATTGTACTTTTATACCCAGGAGTGGATCCACATTTTCAGTTATGGGGTAATTTTCCAACAAAGTATTCTTATTTCTTTGAATATATTGAATAATTATTATTTTTGTTCTCATAAAAAATAGATATTACCTCCATTAAAAAAAATTAAAATAAAATAATGTAAAAATTGAAAGAAAAAAAATAATTTGATATTAAATTTACTCACTTTATCTTTCTAAAATTGTAGAAGTTTAGAAATTTTGGTTTTTCTATCATGAGATTGTATATTTTGTAAAAATTTAAAATATTTTTCGTTTATATAAGTATTATAAATTATTTATTTACCCAGTTAAAGAAATTTTCTAAATCCGCTACTGATTAACCCACAATCTCATAACATGTAGATACCATGAAAAATTGGTGATTCGAAGGAAAGTTTGTTTTAGCCCCCGCGGAGTGTGTTTTTATTGACTTATGAATGCTATGAGATACTCTCCAACGATCTTCTCGTGAACTATTTTTTTTTCTCCTTTTGGACTCTAGCTTGCTCGGTTATTCAATTTCCTTCAGGAGTAATGAGAATAATTGCAATATAACTTGGACATAATGTATTTTCTCAGTCTGGTAGTCTCTCATTTTGCTTACATCACTAGTACAACCTGCTGGATAATCATCCTCCTCAGTCCTCAACTACTTATGTCAACCTTTCCACTAAGTACATGCCTCCGTGATAGGTTAATAATGTACGTGACCGAATTATCCAAATTCCGAGACTATACAGTATAACATCCAAACTATAGAAAACCTACTTTATGACTGAAAGCATCAATTTGTTTCTTTTTTTCAATAATGTATGGATTAATTAAACAAATAAATAGGTAAATAATCATTTTTATTAATTCATTTTTAAAAGATGAAAATTCAAATTTTAGTTTTTAAAAATAAAAAAAATGCGACAAATTCATTCATCCATTAATTTTTGTTTATTATCGTTAGTGAAAGAGCCTACCTAACACATTCAGAGATGAATTTTTAGTGTTTTACATATTTAGAAAAAAAATTGACTATTTATCCAAAATATAATTTAGTCTTCATCTTTTTCTCTATTTTAATCGTTGCAAATATAACATTAAAATAAGAACTTAAAAAAAAAACAAGCATAAATTAAAACAAAACATAATAATAAACATAATTTTAATTAATAAATATAATTTGTTTATTTTTTTATATTTATTTTAACTTATGCTTGTTTTCCTATTTTTTAAAATATTTACTATAATGTTATACTTACAATGATTAAAAAAGAGAAGAAGATAAAAATTAAATTATATTTTGAATAAATACTTACTTTCATTACTAAATGAATAGAACGCAGACAAATTCGTTCTTAAATATATCAGGTAAACTTTTTCACTAACGATAGCAAATAGAACTTAATGGATGAATAAATTTATTACACTTTTTATTTTTGAAAGTTAAAATTTAAATTTTTATATTTCAAAAACGAATTTATGAATGTTATGTGTATTTATGAAAAAAATAACTATTTATTCTAAATAATTCATATAAAAGAAAATTGCTAAATTAAAGAGTAATATAGTATTAGTAGTAAGAGGGTGACCTGGTCTCGTGAGGCCGAGGCCCGAGGCTCCTGTCGGGACAGCAAATGGGAAAGTGGGTCCTTCCTAGCTGGCCATCACGCCCGTCCTTTCTACTATTAATAATTCTGTGATGGACGGGTAAGATTGGACTCATGCATCAGAAGTTCACGTTTCACACTTTCTTTTTTTTTTTTTTTTGCAATTTTCTTCACCCTCACTCACTTTTGTCGATTCTTTGATTTCTTTCATGCCCTGAAGCATCGGATCACACAAATTGTAAAGTGTAATCTCAAAAGCAAGCGGACCAAATATCATGAGACCATAGTCAATTCTTGCAACGTGAGCACCAAAAACATTTCAAACCCACATACATGGATACACACAAAAAGACACCCATTTAGATTTTGGTATAAATAAAGAAGGATAAAGTATAAACTACTTAAAAAAATCAGATCGAATTTTTCGCTTTGTGTGAACTAAGAGGGGTGTTAATGTCACAACTTTAGAATATTAAATAAGATGGAAATCAACTTATTCTAAAGTAATTACTTTTAGAGTTATTTTTATTTTTATCAATAATTTTTTTAAAAAATCTGATGATTAAGATTAATTATTTATTATATTTATTAGATTTTAAAAAAATAAGTAACTCTTAAAAAATATTCTTAAAATAAGTTGATTTCTCTTTAATAAATAAATATTATATATGCACGTCAAATCCTTATTTACAATTTTATTTTATGAGTATAT